>NC_030821.1:30246905-30549936 GCF_001704415.2 Capra hircus | reverse complement strand
TCATTTTGCAGTGTATATAATAGTTATGTTTACAGTATCAGTTCAGTTCAGTCACTCAGTCGTGTCCGACTTTTGCGACCCCATGAACTGTAGCATGCCAGGCCTCCCAGTCCAACACCAACTTCCAGAGTCCACCCAAACCCGTGTCCATTGAGTCGGTGATGCCACCCAACCTTCTCATCCTCTGTCGTCCCCTTCTTCTACCCTCAATCTTCCCCAGCATCAGGGTCTTTTCAAATGAGTCATCTCTTCGCATCAGGTGGCCAGTGTATTGGAGTTTCAGCTTCAGCATCAGTCGTTCCAATTAATATTCAGGACTGATTTTCTTTAGAATGAACTGGTTGGATCTCCTTGCAGTTGAAGGGACTCTCAAGAGTCTTCTGCAGCACCACAGTTCAAAAGCATCAATTCTTTGGCACTCAGCTTTCCTTATAGTCCAACTCTCACTTCCATACGTGACCACTGGAAAAACCATAGCCTTGACTAGATGGGCCTTTGTTGACAAAGTAATGTCTCTGCTTTTCAATATGTTATCTAGGTTGGTCATAGCTTTCCTTCCAAGGAGTAGGCGTCTTTTAATTTCATGGCTGCAATCACCATCTGCAGTGGTTTTGAAGCCCCAAAAAATAAAGTCAGCCACTGTTTCCAGTGTTTCCCCATCTATCTGCCATGAAGTGCTGGGACCACATGCCATGATCTTAGTTTTCTGAATGTTGAGCTTTAAGCCAACTTTTTCACTCTCCTCTTTCACTTTCATAAAGATGCTCTTTAGTTCTTCTTCGCTTTCTGCCGTACAGGAGAAAAACTATTAAAAATTCCAACATATGGGCTGAACAACATGCTGATGAATAACCAACAAATCACAGAAGAATTCAAAAAAGAAATAAAAATGTTCATAGAAACGAATGAAAATGAAAACACAATAACCCCAAACCTGTGGGAAACTGCAAAAGCTGTGCTAAGAGGAAAGCTCATAGCAATACAGACATACCTCAAGAAACAAGAAAAAAATCAAATAACCTAACTCTACGCTTAAAGCAACTAGAAAAGGAAGAAATGAAGAAACCCAGGGTAGTGGAAGGAAAGAAATCTTAAAAATTAGGGCAGAAATAAATGCAAAAGAAACAAAAGAGACTATAGCAAAAATCAACCAAGCCAAAAGCTGGTTCTTTGAGAGGATAAATAAAATTGACAAACCATTAGCCATACTCATCAAAAAACAAAAGGAGAAAAATCAAATCAATAAAATTAGAAACGAAAATGGAGAGATCACAACAGACAACATAGAAATACAAAGGATCATTAGAGACTACTATTAGCAATTTCTTTTTTTTTGTTATAAAATATTGTTATTTTATTTTCTTAAAATACCACACTATTGAAGTTTGCCACATTGATTGACTCTTCCTTTCACCAGTGATTTCTCTGTAGCAGGCAATGTGTTTGATAGCATTTTATCCACAGTACTTTTCAAAATTGACTTAATTCTCAAATACTACTACTGCTTTATCAAATAAGTTTTTATACTCTAAATTCTTTGTTTTCATTTAACAATTTTCAGAGAATCTTCACCAAGAAGGGATTTCATCATGTTCTTTGCTCATCCATAAGAAGCAACTCCTCATCATAAAGTTTTACCATGAAATTGTAGCGTTTCAGTTCCATCTTCAGGTTCAATTTCTAGTTATAGTTCTCTTGGTGTTTTTATCACATCTGCAGTGACATCCTCCACTGAAGTTTGTAATCAACTTCTTCCAAACTTAATGTTGATATTTTGCTCTTCCCATGAATCACAAATGTTCTTAAAGACATCTAGAATGGTGAATCCTTTACAGAAAGGTTTTAATTTACTTTACCCAGATCTATCAGAGAATTTACTTTACCCAGATCTATTCAGAGGAATCATCATCTATGTCAGATATAGCCTTATAAAATGTTTTTCTTAAATAATAAGACTTGAAAATCAAAATTACTCCTTCATACATGGGCTGCAGAATGGCTGTTGTTTTAGCAGACATGACAACATTAATCTTGTTTTACAGTTTCATCAGAGCTCTTAAGTGACCAGCTGCACTGTCAATAAACAATAGTATTTTAAAATAGATCTTTTTCTTTCCTGAGCAGTAAGTCTTAACAGTGGACTGACAATATTCAGTAAACTGTATTGTAAATGGGTGTGCTATTTTCAGACTTTACTGTTCCATTTATAGAGCACAGACAAAATAGATTTGGCATAATTCTTAAGAATTCTAGGATTTTCAGAACAGTAAATCATTATTGGCTTCAAATCAGCTACCTATACCCTTAACATCAAGAAGGAAATGGCAATCCACTCCAGTATTCTTTCCTGGAGAATCCTCTGGAAGAGGAGCCTGGCAGGCTATAGTCCATGGAGTCACAAAGAGTCGAACATGACTGAGCAACTAAACACCATACCCTTAATGAGCGAGTCAGTTTGCACGTTGAAGCCAGGCATTGACTTCTCCTCTCTAGCTATAAAAATCCTAAATAGCATCTTCTTCTAACACAGGCTTCCCTTGTGGCTCAGCTGGTAAAGAATCCACCTGCAATGCAGGAGACCTGGATTCAATCCCTGGGTTGGAAAGATCCCCTAGAGAAGGGAAAGGCTACCCACTCCAGTATTCTGGCCTGGAGAATTCCATGGACTGTATATAACCCATGGGGGTCACAAAAAGTCAGACACGATTGAGCAACTTTCACTTCACTCCTCTTCCAACAAAGGCAACTGTTTTGTCTACACTGAAAATCTATTGTTTACTGTAACCACCTTCATTAATTGTCTTAGCAAGATCTTCTGGATAATTTGCTGCGACTTCTGCTGTTTATCTTGTACTTCTATATTATGGAGATGACTCTTTTTCCTTAAACCTTATGAACCAACCTCTGCTAGCTTCAAACTTTTCTCTGCTGCTTACTCAATTCTCTGAACCTTCATGAGACTTGATGAGAGTTTAGGGCCTTATTCTGAATTAGACTTTGGTTTTGAGAATGTTGTGACTGGTTTCAGCTTCTATTCAGGCCACTAAAAGTTGCTCCATATCAGTAATAAAGCTGTTTCACTTTCTTATCAGCCATGTGTACATTAGACTAGCATTTTTAATTTCCTTCAAGAACAGCTTCTTTACATTTACAACTTGCAACTAATGCAAGAGGCCTAACTTTCAGCCTGTCTTGATTGTAGACATTCATTTCTCACTAACCTAACCTTAATCATTTCTAGTTTTTGATTTAAAATGAGGTATGTGGGACTCCTCTTTATACTTGGGCACTTAAAACCATTGTAGTGTTACTAGTTGGCCTAATTTCAGTGTTATTGTCTCTCAGGGAATAGGGAGGCTCAAAGAGAAAGATAAAGATGAGGAAGAGCCTGTCAGTTGAGCAATCAGAATACATTTTACGTTTATCATTTAAGTTTACAGTTTTAAGTGAGTATGGTTTGTAGCTACCCAAAACCATTACAAAGTAACATCAAAAGTCACTAGCACAGATAACCATAACAAATGTAATAGTAATAAAAACATTTGAAATATTGTGATAAATACCAAAACATGACACAAAGACATAAAGTATACAAATACTGTTTTAAAGGAAATGATAATGATAGGCTTGCTTAACACAGTTTTGCCACAGAACTTCAGTTGGTAAAATATACAATATCTGTCAATCACAATAAAGCAAAGTGCAATACGGTGAGGTTTACTTGTAGTTGGGCTTCCCTGGTGGCTCAGATGGTAAAGAGTTCACCTGCAATGCAGGAGATTCAATAAATGGTGCTTGTAACGTTGGATAGCCACATGCAGAAAGAATGAAATTTGATTCTTACTTGTACTGTATACAACAGTTAAATCAGAATGGATCAAAAACCTAAATTTAAGTGCCTAAAGTGTAAAATTCATAGAAGAAAAAAGAAAAAATAACATGATATGGGATTTTGCAATGGCTTCTTAAATATGACACAAAAACACAAGCAACAGCAACAAAAAATAAATAAAAGTGGACTTCATTAAAATTTTTGAGGCATCAAAGCACACTATCATAAGAATGGAAGGATAATTCACACAATGGGAGAAAATATTTGCAAACAATATAGCTGATATAGGCAATTAATAAGCAATTAATATCTAGAATATGTAAAGAGCTCTTATAATTCAGCAACAATATATCAAATGACTTAATTTTAAAAGAGGTAAAACAATAGAATAAAGGACTCAAGTAGACAGTTACCAAAAACATATGCAGATGGCTAATAAGTACATGAAAAGATGTTCAACATCATTAATTAGAGTGATGAAATTAAATCCACAGTAAGCTACAACTTTATACCTACTAGAATGGATATAATAAAAACAAAACAAAAAGCAGTGAGGTATATAGAGAAGTTGGAACCCTCATGAATTCCTGGTAGAAATTTTGAATGTTCAAAAGTTCTGGAAAACAGCTTGGTAGTTCTTCAAAATGTTAAATTTATGACCCAGTAATTTCACCCCTAGGCATATATACAATAATTGAAAACAGAGATTCAAAATAAGTACTTTCACACCAATCTACATAATAACAATACTCTTCATAGGTTAAAGATGGAAGCATGCCAAGTGTCCATCAACTGAATAATGGTTAAACCAAATTAGGTATAAATGTACAATGGACTTTATTTCCTGTGACAGTGACAGTCTTTTTCTTGGGTTTCAAAATCATTGCTGATGGTGACTGCAGCCATGAAATTAAAAGACGCTTTTCCTTGGATGAAAAGTTATGACAAACCTAGAGAGCATATTGAAAAGAAGAGATGTTACTTTGCTGGCAAAGGTCTGTATAGTCAAAGCAATGGTTTTTCCAGTAGTCATGTATAGATGTGAGAATTGGACCATAAAGAAGGTTGAGCACTGAAGAACTGATGTTTTCAAACTGTAGTATTGGGCTTCCCTTGTGGCTCAGCTGGTAAAGAATCTGCCTGCAATGTGGGAGACCTGAGTTCGATCTGTGGGTTGGGAAGATCCCCTGGAGAAGGGAAAGGCTACCCACTCCAGTTTTCTGGCCTGGAGAATTCCAGGACTGTATAGTCCATGGGGTTGCAAAGAGTCGGACATGACTGAGCAACTTTCACTTTCACACGTGAGTCCCTGGGACTGCAGGGAGTATGAACCATTCAATCCTAAAGGAAATTAATCTGAAATATTCATTGGAAGGACTGACGATGAAGCTGAAGCTCCAACACTTTGGCCACCTGATGTGAAGATCTGACTCATTAGAAAAGATCCTGATGCTGGGAAAGATTGGAGGCAGGAGGAGAAGGGGATGACAGGGACAAGATGGTTGGATGACATCACTGACTCAGTGGACATGAGTTTGAGCAAGTTCCAGGAGATGGTGAAAGACAGGGAAGCCTGGCATGCTGCAGTATATGGGTTCACAAAGAGTCAGACACAACTGAATGACTGAACAACAAACAAATGGACTGTTATTCAACAATAAAAGGAATGAAGTTCTGATACACACTCTACAATGCAGATGAACCTTGAATACTTTGCTTAGTGAAGTAAATCAGACACAAAAGGGCAAATATTGTGTTATTCTACTTGCATAAAATATCTGGAATATGCAAATTTGTAGGGTTAGAAAGCATATTGGAAGTTTCCAGGATAAGGGGGAAAAGGGAAAACGGGGAGTTATTGCTTAACGGTAACAGGTTTTGGTTTTGTATGATGGAAAACTTTTCAGAAAAAGACAGTACTGATGGTTCAGAAAACCTGAAAAGAAACATAAATGGCAAACATAAAAAGATAATTTGATTACTAATGAAGAAAATGCAAAAAAAAAAGCTTCACTTTTTATACCCTCTAGATTTGTAGAACTAATGAAATAGAGTGTACACAAGTTGTGGACATTTAAAGTGATAAGATAGTTTTCAAATCATATGGCACGATATTTTGAAATTTAATTTTGACTGTTATTACTCCCAATTTTTACTCAAAAGTACACACTTAATGTAGAGATATACTTGTACATTTGAGCCAGAAATAACCATGTTGCTTATTATAGCAAAAGCAATGGGAACAACTTAATCTCTATTAATAGGAAATTATTAATTGAGAGTACTTATATTTAACTCAATGTAGAATAGGCAAACCTTTTCTTTTAAATCATAGCCATTTAAAATTGTGTTTTTATATATTCTGTATTAAATATTACCAAAACAAATGTTTTAATTAATGCTAATAAAAATAATTTTAAAAAATCAAGAAATAGATGTAATAAAAAAATGTTTTTTGTTAAAAAGGTAAAAATAGGATGTGGAATCTTTCATATTTTAAATAATTTTTAAAAATTAAGGCCTTTTTCATTTTTCTCTAGCACTGTTGTAGCCTCAGCTCTTCTGAAACTATTATAAATTACTTTTTGCTCTAAGCATAGTTATTTATAGAACAATATTTCTGTAATTTCTTCTGTACAGATTCTTAATTAAATTATTCCCTAAAATGTTATATGGGGTTCTGAATTTAAGAATTTCAATTTAATTAAATATGAACTTTTACATAAATATATAAACAATAAAAAAGAACATGATTCTATTTTGATAAGAGCTATTATTAAATTGCTTATCATGATATAATATGTCTCCCAAAGAACTGTGCTGCCAGTTTTGCTGGAAAGATATAATATAAATTAGGGATTCTATTACCAAAGTATATACAAAAATAATCCTGATGCCTTTAAATTTAGTGATCTAGGTTCAAATTTAGTTCTAACATTTTTTAAGCTTTACTATCTAGTGGCAATTTTATACTCTATGCTTTTCCATGCTAGCTTATTTTTATTTATAGTAAACCACTCTCCACCTACATGTGCTTTTTATAAAACCTTCTCAAGTTAGATTTACATTCAAATTCCTCAGATAAGAATGTTCTATAAACAGAAACTATGTTATATCATTCAAAAATTATTACAGAAGGCATGATACTATAAATAAAAATTATAATTATAATGATTGAACATTATAAATATTCTCATATGATTTCTGTCATAGTATGAAATTCTTATATAGATAGCTATGGACATGTAGATATATAATATGTCTGCAGGGCATTTTAATGTTTTTTTGCCTTTGTTCTCTTGTTTGCTTTTAATATATGATGAGATACATTTGAGATACTTGTTTCTGTTCATTGGTAGGTTATCCAGATAAATTTTGAAGAATTCGATCTGGAAATTGGCTATGATACCTTGACAATTGGTGATGGGGGTGAAGTTGGAGACCCAAGGACAGTGCTCCAAGTGTAAGTTCTCAATGTTTCTTTCTTGACTTAGCCTGTCAGTTACTTGTCAAATTTTACCTTTTTTTTTTTTTGCCCACTGATTCTTCTCAATACCTCCAACAGAAGGAGCATAGTATATTATATATTATCATCAATCTGCATATAGTATATTTATTAGCCCTTTTAAATAAGGCTTAATATACTTGATCCACACATAGTTACTTAGAATCCATTGCCAGAAAGGGGCCTAGGGTGAAGCTACAGACAGGCTGATTGGTCTTATTTTGGAAAATAATTCTACCCTCACAGAGTTATAGAATAAAGTGTTAAAAGAAAAAGTTATTAAATTGATCCCAGAGACAGTACTACTAGTACTAAGAACTGGTGGGTGTTGCTATTTATTGGAGGCATAATCATACCTGGTCATCATCAGTATCTGTGAGAGTTAATCCGTGCTTTGACATGAAGTAGTAGTAGTAGTAGAGAAGTGAATAGCTCTCAGAGTTGAGCTAATATACTAAAAAGGTTCTTAATGTGAAGAAAAAAGAAAAAAGGATGAACTTATATTAAGTAAAGGGAGATGTTAGAAATTTATTGTTCAGTCACTAAGTTGTGTCTTGATTCTTTGTGACCCCATGGGCTGCAGCACACCAAGCCTGCCTGTCCCTCAACCGTCTCCCGGAGTTTGCCCAAGTTCATGTCCAATGAATCAGTGAGGCTATCCAACATCTCATTCTCAGCTTCCCTCCTCCTTCTGCCTTCAGTCTTTCCCAGCATCAGGGTCTTTTCTAATAAGTCAACTGTTCACATCAAGTGGCCAAAGCATTGGAGCGTCAGCTTTGCAAAGCTCAAAACAATAAAGGGCAATGATCTTTACTATAATTTTAGGTACTAAGAGGAAAACCCTTAATATTTTAAATAAGCCATACATTTTCTAAAAGAAAAAGAACTCTGTTAATTTAAAGAACTTCTTTGTAAACATGTCACAGTCCATCATTTTCTGCATTCCTTCTTTTTTTGAGAATTTTGAGCCTGTGCTCATTTGATTTTGATCTTAGTTGCTTCAGAGAAAATCTTCTAAGTATTTTGTTAGTGGGTTTGCTGGGTTTTTTAATTCTTATAAAGGGTAGATGCTGTCTCTATTTCCTTTTATTTTGGAAGATAATGTGAATATATTTTTAAGTAATTTTAAAAACCCTGTGTTGTATGTATCAGACCAAATAGCAGATCGGAAGTATAATTTTAAAAATAGGTTCATAATTGATTTTTAGAGTGGTCCAAAAGTTAGATAGACAACATAATACCAGATAAAGAACAAATATGTTGATGAGAAGTCTTATAATCCCTGTGAATTCAAGTGGAATTAGTTATATCTTACAGACTGAGTATCTGCTACTGGCAGAATGAATGACTAAAAAGTTACATTTTCCTCTTCTCATGTTCCTGTCATCATATTGTCCCTAGTTTACAAAGGAGTTCTACTTCCTCACTTGTAATTCTTTCACTCTGAGAAATTATCTTAATTTTGAAAAGTCTATGTGATTATTTTTGTATTTGTCTGTAACCACAGATATGTTTCTTAAACATGTTTTTCTTCCTCAGAGAAAAATTACATATTTCTGAAAATATAACTCTTTTTTCCTTGGGTAAAGATGACTGCAACAGAACTTAGGTGGCACCTACCTCCTGTGTACATGTGTGTTCAGTAGTGAGCACTGACTCTTTGTAACCCCATGGACTATATCCTGCCAGGATCCTCTGTCCATGGAATTCTCCAGGAGAGAATATTTGAGTGAGTTGCCATTTCCTCCTCCAGGGGATCTTCCTGACTCAGGGACCAAATTTGCATCTCCTCCGTTGACAGGTGGATTCTTTACTGCTGAGCCACCTGAGAGGCCCCAGCTACCTCCTAAAGGTGTTCAGATAAAAGTCATTTGACTAGCTAACAGAGATTTTACAAAATTGAAATTAGATAAAAATTTCTTTGAACTCCAAGACTCTATGATAAGAGAACCTAATAGAATTGTATCCACTCAAACTGCTGCTGTTTTTGTTCAGTTGCTAAGTCGTCCTGGATTGCAGCATGCCAGGCTCCTTTGACCTCCATTATCTCCTGAAGTTTACTCAGATTTATGTCCATTGAGTCAGTGATGCTGTCTAACCATATAATCCTTTGCTGCCCTCTTCTCCTCTTGCCTTGAATCTTTTCCAGCATCGGAGTCTTTTCCAATGAATGGGCTCTTCGCATCAGTTGGCCAAAGTACTGAAGCTTCACCTTCAGCATCAGTCCTTCCAATAAATATTCATTGTTCATTTCCTTAAGGATTGACTGATTTGATCTCCCTGCAGTCCAAAGGACTGTGGCCTTCTCCAGCACCACCATTCAAAAGCATCGATTTTCAGCACCCTGTCTTCTTTATGGCCCAACTCTCACATCCATACATGACTGTTGGAAAAACTGTCACTTTCACTGTATGGATCTATATCTTAAAAGTGATGTCTCTGCTTTTTAATATGCTGTCTAGGTTTATTATAGCTTTTTTTCCAAGGAGCAAATGTCTTTTAATTTCATGGCTGCAGTCACTGTCCATAGTGACTTTGGAGCCCAAGGAAATAAAATCTGTCACTACTTCTACTTTTTCCCCTTCTATTTGCCATGAAGTGATGAGACTGGATACTATAATTTTAGTTTGTTTAATGCTGAGTTTCAAGTCAGCATTTTCACTCTTTCACCCTCACCAAGAGGCTCTTTAGTTCCTCTTCGCATTCTGCCATTAGAGTGGTATCATCTGCATATCTGAGGTTGTTGCTGTTTCTCCCAGCAATCTTGATTCCAGCCTGGCATTTCCCATGATGTACCGTCTAGTCAAGGCTATGATTTTTCCTGTGGTCATGTATGGATGTGAGAGTTGGACTGTGAAGAAGGCTGAGCGCCAAAGAATTGATGCTTCTGAACTGTGGTGTTGGAGAAGACTCCTGAGAGTCCCTTCAACTGCAAGGAGATCCAACCAGTCCATTCTGAAGGAGATCAGCCCTGGGATTTCTTTGGAAGGAATGATGCTAAAGCTGAAACTCCAGTACTTTGGCCACCTCATGCGAAGAGTTGACTCATTGGAAAAGACTCTGATGCTCGAAGGGATTGGGGGCAGGAGGAGAAGGGGACAACAGAGGATAAGATGGCTGGATGGCATCACTGACCGATGGACGTGAGTCTGAGTGAACTCTGGGAGTTGGTGATGGACAGGGAGGCCTGGCGTGCTGCGATTCATGGGGTCGCAAAGAGTCGGACACGACTGAGCGACTGAACAGAACAGAACAGACTCTGCATACAAGTTAAATAAGCAGGGTGACAATAAACAGCCTTGTCATGCTTCTTTCCCAATTTTAAACCAACCTGTCATTCCATGTCCAGTTCTAACTTTTGCTTCTTGACCCCACAGGTTTCTCATGAGGCAGGTAAGTTGGTCTGGTATTCCCATCTCTTTAAGAATTTTCCAGTTTCTTGTGATCCACATAGTCAAAGACTTAGTGTAGGCAATGAAGCAGAAGTAGATGCTTTTCTGGAGCTCCCTTGCTTTCTCCATGATCCAACAAATGCTGACAACTTGATCTCTGTTTCCTCTGCCTCATTGAAACCCAGCTTGTACATCTGGAAGTTCTAGGTTCATGTGCTTCTGAAGCCTAGCTTGAAGGATTTTGAGCATAATGTTGCTAGTTGTGAAATGAGCACAGTTGTACATTTTCTTTTTGGAACATCAAAGCATGAGGAAGTGGTCCCAGCCCCTGCCTGCACCTGCTGCTAAGTCACTTCAGTCGGGTCCGACTCTGTCCGACCCCAGAGATGGCAGCCCACCAGGCTTCCCCGTCCCTGGGATTCTCCAGGCAAGAACACTGGAGTGGGTTGCCATTTCCTTCTCCAGTGCATGAAAGTGAAAAGTGAAAGTGAAGTCGCTCAGTCGTGTCTGACTCTGTGCGACCCCATAGACTGCAACCCACCAGGCTCCTCTGTCCATGGGATTTTCCAGGCAAGAGTACTGGAGTGCGGTGCCTGCACCTGGTCAGCCTCTATTCCCAAACTCAGCTCTGTCCTTCATGATGCATATAGACTTCCCAGACTATACATTCTAACTGCCCACACCTCCCTGCAAATGGTGCCCACTGGGTCTAAGAGTGCACATATAGTCATGTGTTCTGACCCTGAGAACGTGGACCTGGAAAGAGGCTTATGAGGGTCCAGGAAGCAGGAAATTCCAGGAGTACTAGTTTTCAGGGAGTTGTAGAACAGTACTTTTTAAACAAACCGTAAACTAAAAGATTTGCTTTTATTTTAAATTTGTTTTGCACTGATACTTTTACAAAATGAAACAAAAAAATTAGAAAAAATAAAATAAAAACACATATAAATGCATTTCAGGTTTTTTTAAAGAAATTCACCAGACAAAATTATTATTTCAAATTACTCTAGAAGATTTAGTCCTAATTCCTATTATTTTCTGTTCTTACCATGTTGCAGCTGGAAATTAGTCGATGATCTCCTAGGGGGTGTGGGCAAGCACAACCCTGGGCAAGAGGTGGGCTACAGAATATTCAGAGGAAAGGGTCAAGGAAGGGGTCTATCTTGCCCAAGTTTCAAAATAGTGTTGCATTTTTATTGTTCAGTCATTCAGTCATGTCTGACTCTTTGCGACCCCACAGACTGCAGCACACCAGGCTTCCCTATCTTTCACCATTTCCTGAAGCTTGTTCAAACTCAAAGTATTGCATATGGCATGATAAATTGTCAATAAACTATTTCTTTAAATTAATTTAAAATAATTTATTTGAAATAATGTTCTTCTAATGGGTAAAATAGTCCCCATTTAAACATTTTATTTAGCAATGTATTTACTTGTCTATGTATTCTGTTTTGCATTTTTGTTAAGTGTGATCCATGTGCTAGAGATTTAACTTTTGGAATTAAAACTAATAAATTTACTTAAAAATTTAGATAGCTGAAAGTCAGGAACATAGTAAAACATGGACACTATGTTCATTAAACAGAGACCCATGTAATATCACATTTCAAAGTATTTTTTAAGAGGATGAATTCAGTCTATATATTTAAGTTTATAAGTTCTGGTTAGGTTAATAAACACATGATATCTCAGTTTTTAAAATATTTAACAAATAAAGGAAAAATCCATCCCATTTTATTTACTTTATGGAATTGAATTAAGCATTGGAATTACATGATGCTTCTGTTTCCAGTTTTCTTTTAATATTTAGGCTCTAAAATTTAAAATCGATTGTGATATTCTACTTCATAAAAAATATAGTCTATATAGTCATAACATGTCCAACAGCTAAAATAATCCTCTAAAAATGAATTATGGAAAGTTTTAAAAAATAATTTTTATGATTTCTTTCCCTGAAGTACAAAGCATATCATTTTTGCAATTCAGCAACTTGAAAATAATTTGAGTGTGCTGTATCTGTTTACAATGTAAAATTTAATTCTCAGATATATTGGTAGTATGTTCTAACAGCACTCTTCCCTGGGACATCTTTTTATTTTGAATATGTATGCTTTAAATATACATTCATGTACACACACATGCATACCCTATTTTGTGCTGATATATTTTAAATTAATACTTTCTTTATTTTAATAATATTAAATGCATAATATTCACACTAGCTTTAAGAAAATGTAGCTTTCCTTTTTCTCATAGGTTATTATTATTTCTTTCAGCTCATTGGCCCGTATGTTTGGACAAGCTACTTAGCTGAAGATACAAGTTTTTAAACTAGTCAACAATTTATTCTTTAAAAATGACACCCTGCTGTCAGACTGCTGTATAAGATATTTTCCTTGAGCAAACTTTTCTACAACCAGGGACTTATACCTTTCCAAATTTGTTCTTGTACCTTCTACTCTTAATAATGAAAATCTAAATACTAAGTGACACCATAGGATAATGAAAGAAGGGAATATACTGAATATAACAACAAGGTGATATTTTTAGAAATGGATGGTAACAGTATAAAAAGGACTTAGAAAATAACCATGCAGAAAAATCCTTCACATTTTATATTATAGTTTTTAAAAATCAAGAAAAAAAATATTTTTTCACTGCTTTTATTTCTGCCTTGCACACCTTCTTGTCCTTCTCCATTAAACGCACACACACACACACACACACATTCAATACATGCTCACAGTCATTTAAGTTCCTTGAATGCAGCGACTATTACTCATCTTGGATTTTCCAAAATGCCTAAGGCTTGTGTTAACATTGTTAGGTGTTGCATGAATTATAATAGGAGAGGAAAAATTAAATCTGCATCAAGACACATCAACTGAAACATGCCAGCAGGAGGAAATCTTTGCAAACATTAACAAGGGCATACCATGAGGTGTAGAGCACTATGCAGAGGACTACCTGGTGTATCAGTGCCTTCAGGCTGTTGTAATGGTGTATATATATATATATATAGCATAGACTGAGTGGTTTATAACAACAAATATATTTCTCGCAGTTCTGGAGGCTATGTCAGAGGTCATGGTGGCAGCAGATTTTGTGTCTGCTGGCAACCCACTTTCTGGTTCATAGATGGTCATCTTTTTACTGTGTCCACGTATAGCAGATGGGGGCAGAGTTCTCTCAGGAGCTTCCTATATAAGGACACAGTCATATTCATGAGAGCTTACCTTCGTGACCTAATCACCTATCAAAGTCCCCACCTTCATATAACCTCACATTGGATATTAGGTTTCAACATATAAATTTTGGCAGCAGGGGGACATTTAGTCTCTGGCTTCAGAATTTCAACAGTGTTCACTGATACCACATGCAAGAAAACAATCAAACTGACAGTAGCAGTTGTCTCATGTGGACAAAATTTGATGTGCAGTCATTCAAATGACTTGCTATTGGGCAAAAATAAATGCATGCTCCTGGAGATTCCTTTAGGCTGCAGTATGAAATAATCTCTGTGACATTTGATTACTAGCAACAAAGTGTTAAATAGGAGAGATAATTTATTTTTATGACTCTTCATTATTTCCTCAGTGTGATTATAGTCACATTTTCCATTATGAGAACACTGACGATTTTACTGAAGAAAAAAAAAAAAAGAAAGCAGTTTACTATTATACTTTAGTTTGTTTTGTGAAAATACTGATGATTTTACTGCAGTTTAAGCAATCACTATGGCTTTATTTGCAGAGAAGGCAATGGCACCCCACTCCAGTACTCTCCACCAGGGAAGCCCAATGGCAGCCCACTCCAGGACTCTTGCCTGGCAAATCACATGGATGGAGGAGCCTAGTAGGCTGCAGTCCATGGGGTCTCGAAGAGTCATACACGGCTGAGCGACGTCACTTTCACTTTTCACTTTCATGCATTGGAGAAGGAAATGGCAACTCACTCCAGCGTTCTTGCCTGGAGAATCCCAGGGATGGAGGAGCCTGGTGGGCTGCAGTCTATGGGGTCGCACAGAGTTCAACACGACTGAAGGGACTTAGCAGCAGCAGCAGCATGGCTTTAATTTGGAGTTTTTGTGTATTTATTTTTGTGTTGGATTCAATTGGGACAAATTGTCTTAAGATGCTTTTAGTAGATATTTTTTTCTTCTTCAACAAGAATATTTGTACTATGGTAGGCATTTCAAAAGTGACTATAGAAAACAAATTAAGACAAAATATAGAAAAGGTATGTAAACATATTAGAGTTCTTCCTACAAATGCCAACTATTTTAAGCATAGTACCTTGTTAGAGTGCTAAATATGTAAATGAAGTATCCATAGAAGAGTACAAAGATGTATGTGCTGAGGTCTTGACCTTCAAATCTTTCCTAAAAACAAATATTAATATAGAAATCTCTTTGTATCTGTTATAAGAACTGTTCCAACTACTCTCACATATATTATGCTTTAGAATTAGCTAATAAATTAAAATTTCTGAAACCCAAGACCTTAAGTGAAGCAAAACCCACAATTATTCACTACTCAGTTACCTAATTGAACTAACATACATGTAGTCCCATCATTCCACAGTACTTTATGTATTTCTTAGGCCCCACCTTACACTTTATGGGGTATTATCTTCCCAACCAGGGATCAAATCCACACCTGTTGCGTTGGAAGCACAAAGTCTTAACCACTGGACTGCCAGAGAAGTCCCTGTATTTTAATTCTGAAATCTGTATGTTGTTCTTCTAGTATTTTTATCTATTTTCCTTTCTTTTTCATTTGTTTTTAATTTTCTTCAGACTTACTGAGGTATAATTGATGAAAAAATAAGACATTTTAAATTATACAATGAGATAATTTAATATATGTATTCTTTGTGAAAGGATTCTTCCATCAGATTAATTGACATATGTACTACCACCTTACATATTTACCTTATTTTTTTTTCCAGTGAGAACTTCTAAGTTCTACTTGTAGCAAATTTCAGTTATACAGTTCAGTGTTACCAATTGTAGTTACCGTGTTACACATTAGACTTTCAGATCTTATTCATCTTATAACTAAATATATGTAAACTTTTACAAACTTCTACCTATTTCCGCCACTCTCCAATACCTGGTAGCTCTCTTGTTTCTATGAGTTAAGACTCTTTCACGCTGTCTCTCTCTTTTTTTTTTTTTTGGTGGGGGAATTCCTTCTATGTGAGTCCAAGCAGCATTTGTCTTTCTATATTGACTTATTCCACTTATCATAATGCCTTCCAGGTTCGCCCATGTTGCTGCAAATGACAGGATTTCCTTCTTTTTTTAAGATTGAACCATATTTTAGTGTGTGTGCATGTATAAATTCTCTTAAACTATTCATCTACTGACAGACTGACAGACACTTAGGGTGTTTTCATACCCCTGTAATTGTGATTAATGCTGCAGTAAAATGGGATTATACGTAACTCTTAGATAATGGTTTCATTTCCTTTTGATATCTGTAGCCAGAAGTGAGATTGCTGGATCTTATGGTAGTTTTGTTTGTACTTTATTAAGGAATCTCTATGCTATTTCATAGGGTCTGTATTGGCTTATATCCTCACCAACATTCTACAAGATTTCCTTTTCCTCCACTCCCAAACCAGCATTCGTTACTGCTTGCCTTCTCAGTGTACAAGAGTTCCTTTTTCTCTCCTCTCCACCAGCATTTGTTACTTTCTGCCTTTTTACTAATAGCCATCCCCTAACAGATGTGAGTGAGGTTATGACACTTTTTGCTGTCACTTTAATGGTGATATTCCAGGATGTTTGTTAATCTATCTTTTGTAGCCATCATCATTATCCTCAGTCAATTGTATGTATCCAAAAATGAAGGTATAAACCATCCTTGATACCACTGTATTAAAAGAAAGAATAATAAATCTATTTCTATAAAAGGCAAAAGTTACATATTTGTAAAATACAAAAATATGTTGGAATATAGGACTATTATAGTTTTTATTTCTAATGGATGTACCCATAATGCCTAGTGATTATGAAGAAAATCAGGCATTGAGTCTAAATGAAATTTAATAGAACTTGTCTTTTTATTTTATATTGTACAGGAGTGCTTGAAGGATATTTCTCAGTGCACTTACTTAGAGCTTTAACTCTTATTCTAGCATGAAGGGGCTAACTAGGGAGGTTAGAATGCACTATAAACCCTGAGGTCATTCAGGTTGTAAATAAATACATACTAAAGAAGCTTTTAATAATTAAGTTTAGAGATAATTTGTTTAAAAACATGTACTAAAAACACATAAAAGGTATATGAAGACTTTTCAGAGTTTTTCAAAATGAATTAACTCCTTCCCCTGTGGCCCATAAGGACCCCTTACTGTCAGGGAATGGGTTGGATACAAAGTTGCCTAAAGCAGGTATATCCTATAGTTTGTGTCAAAACCAAAGTCTTTGAAAGCATATTAACATTAATTAGCCTTTGAGACTGGATGCAAAGAGCAGGATTCTAAGTGAGACACTGATTATTCAGAAAATACACTTAAAGTAACCTACCAACCCAGTAACTCCTTTCTTCAAAATGAAGAAAAGAATGAATACATTTTACTATCAGTTCAGTTCAGTCACTCAGTTGTGTCCAATTCTTTGCAACCTCATGAACTGAGCACGCCAGGCCTCCCTGTCCATCAACAACTCCCAGAGTTTACCAAAACTCATGTCCATTGAGTTGGTGATGCCATCCGGCCATCTTGTCCAATGTTGTCCCCTTCTCCCCCTGCCCTCAATCTTTCCCAGCATTAGGGTCTTTTCAAATGAATCAGCTCTTCACATCAGGTGGCCAAAGTATTGGAATTTCAGCATCAATATCAGTCCTTCCAAAGAACACCCAAGACTGATCTCCTTAAGGATGGACTGGCTGGATCTCCATGCAGTCCAAGGGACTCTCAAGAATCTTCTCCAACACCACAATTCAAAAGCATCAATTCTTCGACAGTCAGCTTTCTTTATAGTCCAACGTTCACATCCATACATGACCACTGGAAAAACCATAGCCTTGACTAGATGGACCTTTGTTGACAATGTAATGTCTCTGCTTTTAATATGCTGTCTAGGTTGGTCATTACTTTCCTTTCAAGGAGTAGGCATCTTTTAATTTCATGGCTGCAATCACCACTGCAGTGATTTTAGAGTCCAAAAAATAAAATCAGCCACTGTTTCCACTGTTTCCCCATCTATTTGCCATGAAGGGATGGGACCAGATGCCATGATCTTCGTTTTCTGAATGTTGAGCTTTAAGCCAACATTTACACTCTCCACCTTCACTTTCATCAAGAGGCTCTTTAGTTTCTCTTTGCTTTCTGCCGTAAGGATGGTGTCATCTGCATATCTGAGGTTATTGATATTTCTCCTGGCAATCTTGATTCCAGCTTGTGGTTCTTCCAGCCCAGCATTTCTCATATTGTACTCTGCATATAAGTTAAATAAGCAGGGTGACAATATACAGCCTTGACATACTCCTTTTCCTATTTGGAACCAGTCTGTTGTTCCATGTCCATTTCTAACTACTGCTTCCTGACCTGTAAACAGGTTTCTCAAGAGGCAGGTCAGGTGGTCTGGTATACCCATCTCTTTCAGAATTTTCCAGTTTATTGTGATCCACACAGTCAAAGGCTTTGGCACAGTCAATAAGGCAGAAACGGATGTTTTTCTGGAACTGTCTTGCTTTTTCCATGATCCAGTGGATGTTGGCAATTTGATCTCTTGTTCCTCTGCCTTTTCTAAAACCAGCTTGAACATCTGGTAGTTCACGGTTCGCGTACTGCTGAAGCCTGACTTGGAGAATTTTGAGCATTACTTTGCTAGTGTATGAGATAACTGCAATTGTGTGGTAGTTTGAGCATTCTTTGGCATTACCTGTCTTTGGGATTGGAATGAAAACTGACCTTTTCCAGTCCTGTGGCTGCTGCTGAGTTTTTAAAATTAGCTGGCCTATTGAGTGTAGTACTTTCATAGCATCATCTTTTAGGATTTGAAATAGTTCAACTGGAATTCCATCACCTCCACTAGCTTTGCTCATAATGATGCTTCCTAAGGCACACTTGAGTTCACAATACAGCATGTCTGGGTCTAGGTGAGTGATCACACCATCATGATTATCTGGGTCGTGAAGATCTTTTTTATAGAGTTCTTCTGTGTATTCTTGGCACCTCTTCTTAATATCTCTGCTTCTGTTAGGTCCATACCATTTTCCGGTCCTTTATTGAGCACATCTTTGCATGAAATGTTCCCTTGGTATCTCTAATTTTCTTGAAGAGATCTCTAGTCTTTCCCATTATATTGTTTTCCTTTATTTCTTTGCATTGATCACTGAGGAAGGCTTTCTTATCTTTCCTTTGTATTGTTTGGAACTCTGCATTCAGATGGGTATATCTTTGCTTTTCCCCTATGCTTTTCACTTCTTTTCACAGCTATTTATCAAATATGGATTAAGTTACACTGTGATGCATATTATATGCAATTTGCTATAGAGACTGCAGAAAGAGAAAAAGTCTAACCCATTTATACAGATAAGCCAATATAATAATTTCCTGTATTAATTATTCTTATGAAAAGGAAAAATATAAACTCCTACCTTTATAACAAGAGGAAGATACATCCTGGAGCCAAGTACCAAGAAGTTTTTGTTGTTAGGAGAACTTTGATGTTTTTTTTTCAATATGTATTTGCATTTATAATTTTTTCTTTTTGTGACTATTTTATAATAAAAGTACAATGTTCTAATTATCTCTTGCTGTTTCTATTTTATCTTGACTGTTTCAATTATCTAAATATATAGTAAGTCCATGGTAAAATACAAATCAATGTGATTGCTAGCAATATGAGATTAATTTAAAAATTCAATACAATACTAGCTTTGGAGGAATAACTTTTAGGTTTAGTGTACAGGTGAATCATTAAAGCAGATTTTTGGTTAGCAATGGTCAAAAATTTTCTCTCAACCTACATTAATTGTTTAAATTATAGTGGAAAAAAAAAGAAAATATAGGGATGTCTATATTGCTTATATTTGTAAATGATTAGCAATTTGATTATTATTTTGTAGCTTCATATAAAATATTACCTAATCAGTACTAAGAGTAATTCCATCAGGAGCTTAAATTTAAATTTTTAACTTAGGCCCAAATAGTTTCTCCTAGGTTCTCATCAATCACATAAGTAACATTCAGTTCAGTTCAGTCACTCAGTCATGTCCAGCTCTTTGCGACCCCATGAATCGCAGCACACCAGGCCTCCCTGTCCATCACCAACTCCCGGAGTTCACTCAAACTCATGTCCATCGAGTCGGTGATGCCATCTAGCCATCTCATCCTCTGTCGTCCCCTTCTCCTCCTGCCCGCAATCCCTTTGAGCATCAGAGCCTTTTCCAATGAGTCAACTCTTTGCATGAGGTGGCCAAAGTACTGGAGTTTCAGCTTTAGCATCATTCCTTCCAAAGAAATCCCAGAGCTGATCTCCTTTAGAAGGGACTGGTTGGATGTCCTTGCAGTCCAAGGGATTCTCAAGAGTCTTCTCCAACACCACAGTTCAAAATCATCAGTTCTTCAGTGCTCAGCTATCTTCACAGTCCATCTCTCACATCCATACATGACCACAGGAAAAACCATAGCCTTGACTAGACAGACCTTTGTTGGCAAAGTAATGTCTCTGCTTTACAATATACTATCTAGGTTGGTCATAACTTTTCTTCCAAGGAGTAAGTGTCTTGTAATTCCATGGGTGCAGTCACCATCTGCAGTGATTTTGGAGCCCCCAAAAACAAAGTCTGACACTGTTTCCACTGTTTCCCCATCTATTTCCTATGAAGTGATGGGACCGGATACCATGATCTTAGTTTTCTGAATGTTGAGCTTTAAGCCAACTTTTTCACTCTCCTCTTTCACTTTCATCAAGAGGCTTTTTAGTCCCTCTTCACTTTCTGTCATAAGGGTGGTGTCATCTGCATATCTGAGGTTATTGATATTTCTCCCGGCAATGTTGATTCCAGCTCATGCTTCTTCCAGCCCAGCGTTTCTCATAATGTACACTGCATATAAGTTAAATAAGCAGGGTGACAATATACAGCCTTGACATACTCTTTTTTCTGTTTGGAACCAGTCTGTTGTTCCATGTCCAGGTCTAACTGTTCCTTCCTGACCTGTATATAGGTTTCTCAAGAGGACAGTCAGGTGATCTGATATTCGCATTTCTTTCAGAATTTTCCACAGTTTATTGTGATCCACACAGTCAAAGGCTTTTGCATAGTCAATAAAGCAGAAATGGATGTTTTTTTGGAACTCTCTTGCTTTTTCTATGATCCAGCGGATGTTAGCAACTTGATCTCTGGTTCCTCTGCCTTTTCTAAAACCAGCTTGAACATCTGGAAATTCATGGTTCACATATTGCTGAAGCCTGGCTTGGAGAATTTTGAGCATTACTTGTGAGATGAGTGAGATAATGTGAGATCAGTGCAATTGTGTGGTAGTTTGATCATTCTTTGGCATTGCCTGTCTTTGGGATTGGAATGAAAACTGACCTTTTCCAGTCCTGTGGCCACTGCTGAGCTTTCCAAATTGGCTGGACTATTGAGTGCAGCACTTTCACAGCGTCATCTTTTAGGGCTTGAAATAGCTCAACTGTAATTTCATCACCTCCACTAGCTTTGTTCATAGTGATGCTTTCTAGGGCCCACTTGATTTCACATTCCAGGATGTCTGGCTCTAGGTGAATGATCACACCATCATGATTACCTGGTTCGTGAAGATCTTTTTTATACAGTTCTTCTGTGTATTCTTGCCACCTCTTCTTAATATCTTCTGCTTTTTTTAGATCCATACCATTTCTGTCCTTTATCAATCCCATCTTTGCTTGAAATGTTCCCTTGGTATCTCTGATTTTCTTGAAGAGATTGCTAGTCTTTCCCATTCTGTGGTTTTCCTCTTTTTCTTTGCATTCATCACTTAGGAAGGCTTTCTTATCTCTTCTTGCTATTCTTTGGAACTCTGCATTCAGATCCTTATATCTTTCCTTTTCTCCTTTGCTTTTTACTTCTCTTCTTTTCACCGCTATTTGTATGGCCTCCCAAGAGAGCTATTTAGCTTTTTTGCGTTTGTTTTCCATGGGGATGGACTTGATCCCTGTCTCCTGTACAGTGTCACGAAACTCAGTCCATAGTTCATCAGGCACTCTGTCAGTCAAATCTAGTCCCTTAAATTTGTTTCTCACTTCCAGTGTATAATCATAAGGGATTTGATTTATGTCATACCTGAATCGTCCAGTGGTTTTCCCTACTTTCTTCAACTTAAGTCTGAATTTGGCATTAAGGAGCTCATGATCTGAGCCACGGTCAGCTCCTGGTCTTGTTTTTGCTGACAGTATAGAGCGTCTCCATCATTGGCTGCAAAGAATATAATCAATCTTATTTTGGTGTTGACCATCTGGCAATGTCCATGTGTAGCCTTCCCTAGTGTTGTTGGAAGAGGGTGTTTGCTATGACCAGTGCATTCTCTTGGCAAAACTCTATTAGCCTTTGCCCTGCTTCATTCTGTATTCCAAGGCTAAAGTTGCCTGTTTGTAACCCTCCAGGTGTTTCTTGACTTCCTACTTTTGCATTCCAGTCCCCTATAATGAAAAGGACATCTTTTTGGGGTGTTAGTTCTAAAAGGTCTTGTAGGTCTTCATAGAACCGTTCAACATCAGCTTCTTCAGTGTTACTGGTTGGGGCATAGACTTGAATTCCTGTGATATTGAATCTTTTGCCTTGGAAATGAACAGATCATTCTGTCGTTTTTGAGACTGCATCCGAGTACTGCATTTCAGACTCTTTTGTTGACCATGATGGCTACTCCATTTCTTCTGAGGGATTCCTGCCTGCAGTAGCAAATATAATGGTCATCTGAGTTAAATTCACCCATCTGAGTTAAATTCCAGTCCATTTTAGTTCGCTGATTCCTAGAATGTCAACGTTCACTCTTTCCATTTCCTGTTTGACCACTTCCAATATGCCTTGATTCATGGACCTAACATTCCAGGTTCCTATGCAATATTGCTCTTTACAGCATCGCACCTTGCTTCTATTACCAGTCACATCCACAACTGGGTATTGTTTTTGTCTTGGCTCCATTCCTTCATTCCTTCTGCAATTATTTCTCCACTGAAATCCAGTAGCATATTTGGCACCTACTGACCTGGGGAGTTCCTCTTTCAGTATCCTATCATTTTACCTTTTCATACTGTTCATGGGGTTCTCAAGGCAAGAATACTGAAGTGGTTTGCCATTTCCTTCTCCAGTGGCCCACATTCTGTCAGACCCTCCACCATGACGCACCTGTCTTGGGTGTACATTCACAAAATATTATTCCACATATACAGAATATCATTTGGTATTTGTCTCTTTGTGTGTGACATACTTCATGTAGTATGATAATCTCTAAGTCCATCCAAGTTGCTTCAAGTCCATAATTTAATTCCTTTTTATCAGTTTAGTTCAGTTGCTCAGTCATATCAGACTATTTTAAAAAATTCCTTCTTTATGGTTGGGTAATATTTTTATGGTTGGGTAATATATCATGAGAAATGCTGGGCTGGAAGAAGCACAAGCTGGAATCAAGATTGCCGGGAGAAATATCAATAACCTCAGATATGCAGATGATACCACCCTTACAGCAGAAAGTGAAGAAGAACTAAAGAGCCTCTTGATGAAAGTGAAAGAGGAGAGTGAAAAAGTTGGCTTAAAACTCAACATTCAGAAAATGAAGATCATGGCATCTGGTCCCATCACTTCATGGGAAATAGATGAGGAAACAGTGGAAACAGTGTCA
The DNA here is from genome assembly GCF_001704415.2 of Capra hircus. Taxonomy (NCBI): domain Eukaryota; kingdom Metazoa; phylum Chordata; class Mammalia; order Artiodactyla; family Bovidae; genus Capra; species Capra hircus. The sequence continues at coordinate 30,526,370 of NC_030821.1, read as the reverse complement.
GACTTTAGTATTGGGGCTCCAGAATCACTGCAGATGGTGATTGCAGCCATGAAATTAAAAGACACTTATTCCTTGGAAGAGAAGTTATGACCAACCTAGATAGCATATTGAAAAGCAGAGACATTACTTTGCTGACTAAGGTCCGTCTAGTCAAGGCTATGGTTTTTCCAGTGGTCATATATGAATGTGAGATTTGGACTGTGAAGAAAGCTGAGTGCTGAAGAATTGATGCTTTTGAACTGTGATGTTGGAGAAGACTCTTGAGAGTCCCTTGGACTACAAGGAGATCCAATCAGTCCATTCTGAAGGAGTTCAGCTCTGGGATTTCTTTGGAGGGAATGATGCTGAAGCTGAAACTCCAGTACTTTGGCCACCTCATGCGAAGAGTTGACTCATTGAAAAAGACTCTGATGCTGGGAGGGATTGAGGGCAGGAGGAGAAGGGGATGACAGAGGATTAGATGGCTGGATGGCATCATTGACTCGATGGATGTGAGTCTGAGTGAACTCCGGGAGTTGGTGATGGACAGGGAGGCCTGGCGTGCTATGATTCATGGGGTCGCAAAGAGTCGGACATAACTGAGTGACTGAACTGAGCTGATCTGAATATTCTAGTGTGTGTGTGTGTGTTTGTGTGTGTGTGTGTGTGTGTGTATGTATATACTATATCTTGTTTATCTGTCAATGGACTTTTAGATTGTCTCCATATCTTGGCTATTATGAACAATATTACTGTGAATGTTGGTGTGCTGTATCTTTTCTAATTATAATTTTCTCCAGATATCTACCCAGGAGGGACATTGCTGGATCATGTAGTTACTCTGTTTTTAGGTTTTTTAAGGAACCTCCATATTGTTCTCTATAGTGGTTGCATTAGTTAACATTCCTATCAACACTGTAGTGGCAGGGTTTCTTTTTCTCCACACCCTCACCAGCATTTTTCCAGTTCAGTTTAGTTCAGTGGCTCAGTTGTATCTGACTGTTTGTGACCCCATAGACTGCAGCATGCCAGGCTTCCCTGTCTGTCACCAACTCAGGAGCTTGCTCAAACTCACCTCCATCATGTCAGTGATGCCATCCAACCATCCAATCATCCTCTGTCATCCCTTTCTCCTTCTGCCTTCAATCCTTCCTAGCATGAGGGTATTTTCCAGTGAGTCAGTTCACTGCACTTTTAGGTGGCCAAAGTATTGGAGTGTCAGCTTTAGCATCAGTCCTTCCAATCAATATTCAGGACTGATTTCCTGTAGGATCAACTGGTTTGATCTCCTTACAGTACAAGGGACTCTCTGGAGTCTTCTCCAATACCACATTTCAAAAGCATCAGTTCTTCAGTGCTCAGCTTTCTTTGTAGTCCAACTTTCATGTCCATACATGACTACGGGAAAAACCATAGCTTTGACTAGTTGGGCCTTTGTCAGCAAAGTAATGTCTCTGCTTTTTCATATTCTGTCTAGTTTGGTCATAGCTTTTGTTTCAAGGAGCAAGTGTCTTTTAATTCCATGGCTGCAGCCACCATCTGCAGTCATTTTGGAGCCCCAGAAAATAAAGTCTGTCAAATAAAGTCTGTTTCCATTTTTTCCCCATCTATTTCCCATGAAGTGATGGGACCAGATGCCGTGATCTTCTTTTTTTAAATGCTAACTTTTAAGCCAACTTTTTCACCCTCCTCTTTCACTTTCATCAAGAGGCTCTTTAGTTCTGTACTTTCTGCCAAAAGGGTAGTGTCATCTGGGTAGCAGAGCTTATTAATACCAAAAAGCTTGTGCTTCATCCAGCCTGGCGTTTTGCATGATGTACCCTACATATAAGTTATATAAACAGGGTGACAGTATACAGCCTGGACATACTCCTTTCCCAATTTCGAACCAGTCTGTTGTTCCATGTCCAGTTCTAACTGTTGCTTCTTGACCAGAATTTATTATTTGTATACTTTTTGATGATGACCATCCTGACCAGTGTGAGTTGATACCTCATTGTAAATTTGATTTGCATTTTCCTAATAATTAGCAATTTTGAGCATCTTTTAATGTGCCTTTGGCTATCAGTATCGATATGTCTTATTTGGAGAAATGTCTGTTTAGGTTTTCTGCCTATTTTTGGATTGCATTGTTTTATTTGTATTTATTTGTTTGTTTTATTTGGGTTTATTTTGTTTTATTTGCAGTTATTTATTTTGTTTTATTTGAATTTATTTATTTTATTTGCATTGCATAGTTTTATTTATTTCTTTTATTATATTTTTATTTGTTTGGATTGCATTGTTTGCTTTATTTGTGTACTGTGTGAGCTGTTTGTCGGAGAAGGCAATGACACCCCACTTAAGTACTCTTGCCTGGAAAATCCCATGGACGGAGGAGTCTGGTGGGCTGCAGTCCATGGGGTCGCTAAGAGTCAGACAGGACTGAAGCGACTTAGCAGCAGCAGCAGCATGAGCTGTTTGTATATTTTGGAGATTAATCACTTGTCAATGGCATTGTTTGCAAATATTTTCTCCCATTCTGTAGGTTGTCTTGTTGTTTTGTTTATGGTTTCCTTTGCTATGCAAAAGCTTTTAAGTTTAATTAGATTTCATTTGTTTATTTTTATGTCCATTACTCTAAGAGATGGATACCAAAAAAATATTGCTGCAGTTTATGTCAAACAGTGTTCTATTTTCATCTAGGAGTTTTATAGTATCTAGTCTTACAAATGGGTCTTCAATCCATTTTGAGTTTATTTTTGTAGATGTTATTAGCAGATGTTCTAATTTAATTCTTTGGTATGTAGCTATCCAACCATTTATTGAAAAGATTGTGTTTTGTCCATTGTGTATTTTTTTCTCCTTTTTCATAGACTACTTGACCACAGTTGTGGGTTTAGTTTCAGCCTTTCTACCTGTTCTGTTGATTGAAGTGTCTATTTTTTGTGCAAGTACCATACTGTTTTGATGACTCTACCTTTGTAGTATAGTCTGAAATCAGGGAACCTTATTTCCCCAGGTCTGTTTATCTTTCTCAATATTGCTTTGCCTCTTTTGGGTCTATTATGTTCCTATACAAATTTTTAGGAGAACACATGTTAATTCTTTGAATGTTTGGTAGAATTTCTTGTGAAGCCATGTGGCCCCTGAATTTTATTTGTTGGGGTTTTTTAAATTATTGATTCAATTTCAGTACTGGTGATTGATCTGTTTATATTTTCTGTTTCTTACTGGTACAATCTTAGGAGATTGTGTCTTTCAAAGAATTTATCCATTTTTTCTGGATTGTCCATCATATTGGTGTGTATCTGCTCATAGCAGTCTCATATGAACATTCACATTTCAGTGGTGTTGGTTATAACCTCTTTTCATTCCTGATTTTATTGATTTAGACCCTCTCTCTCTCTCTCTCTCTCTCTTTTCGTAGTGAGTCTGGCTAAAAGTTTTTTTTAATTTTGTTTATCTTTTCAAAGACCTATTTTAATTTAGATTTTTTTTTAGTTCCATTATCTTTTCTATTGTGTTGTTACTTATTTCTCTCTGATATTTATTTTTTCCCTTCTACTAATGTTGCATTTTATTTGTTCATCTTTCTCTGTTTGTTTTAGGTGTAAGGTTAGGTTGTTTATTTGTGATTTTTCTTTTATCCTGAGGTAAATTTTTATCACTGTAAGCTCCCCTGTTAGAATTGTTTTTGCTGGGTTCCCTAGATTTTGAATTGTCATGTGTTCATTTTCATTTGTCTCTAGGTATTTTTAAAATTCCTCTTTGATTTCTTCAGTAATCCATTAATTGTTTAATATAGCATAACATTTAGCCTCTACATGTTTGAATAAACATCTACTTTTGTTTATCTATACTTGGACTGGAAGGAACTTGTATATTAAAGTTAATCGAGTGACTTTAGACCTGTCTCCTGCACTCTTAAAGTATAAATGCCAGATTTTCATTTGTCTCTCATGTTATACATTTCATGCTGCATCTTCTTTGCAATCAAACTAGTTAACACAGTTTTTTTTTTTTCTGTTTGTGTGTGTATGTATGTGAAATTTAGAGATTGAGTATCTGAATGCATATCAGTTACTTTTATTTTGGTATTATAGAAAAATTAGTAAGATATTCTCAGTTTTACTCTGTCAGTAATTGGACTGCTGGATCTGTAAGACCAGATCATGTCTCTACTGGTACAAGAGACAAATTATGTCAGGCCAAGTAAACAGTCAGGGAGAACTTCATTCAACACTGCTGCTACAGAAGTCAGGAATATTGCAATAGGGCTAAAGACTGTTGAAATGAGAGTTAAGATTATTGCTATAGGGAAGACAATTTGAACTCTGCTGGAAAAGGTAAGGTGGTTTCTAAGTGCTGGGGTGAGCTAGTAGAAAAGTACTAAAAAACGTTGAGCTTCCCTGGTGGCTCAGATGGTAAAGAATCCACCTGCAATGCAAGAGACCTATGTTTGATCCCTGGGTTGGGAAGACCCCCTGAATAAGGGAATAGTTACCCACTCCAGTATGCTTGCTGGGTGAATTCCATGGACGGAGGAGCCTGGTGGACTACAGTTCATGAAGTCACAAAGAGTCAGATATGGCTGAGCGACAAACATTGTAGGTTTAGGAAACTTTAGGTGGGAGATTGTTGCTGTTTAGTTGCTGAATTGTGTCCGGCTCTTTTGAGACCCCATGAACCGTACATAGCCTGCTAGGCTCCTCTGTCCATGGGATTTCCCAGGCAAGAATAACTGGAGTGGGCTGCCATTTCCTTCTCCATGGGATCTTCCTGAGCCAGGGACTGAACCTGCATCTCCTGCTTGGCAAGAGGATTCTTTACCACTGAGCCACAGAGAAGTCAGGTGGGAGATTAGTCAACGTTAATAGCCCATTTGTGTTTGCTAATAGTTGCTTAATAAAGTTGGGCTCTATACTCAGGAAAGTAGGAGTGCTATCTCCTATGATGATTTTATTTCAAGAGGATGGCTTCCAAGTCCTTGAGAGAGATATTCCTGGTTGTAAGAGCATTATGAACAAGATTTACATATCAAAGATGGAGAAAAGATCTGCAACCAAAGTTTTTTAAAGTAAATTCTCTTAAGAAAAGTTTTGGGCCAGAGCCTATAGTCAGGATGATAACCCCTCTAAAGCTTAATGAAGCTAGGAGTCATATTAAGGCTGTCTCAGTTATTGGGAGTACTGTTTAGATCAGTTTGTAAGTAATGATTGTGGGAAATATTAATGGGATACAGAACAAAAATTAGGATGTGTTTTTTAATGAAATTCTAGTCTTAAAATATTTGAAATAATAGTGTTGTGAATAGGACAGCACAGTGGTTCATGAGAATTGTAGTTTGCTGGAATACCTTCTTTCAGTTAAGTTTGGTGCCATTATCAGTGGTTCTAAAAAAATTTATTTCCAGTTCTTTTTAGGAAACACTGTTCAGTCCTTCTGAGATGCTGGCTTCACTTTGCAAACATAGATTTTTTTTTTTTAACCTGGGTTTTTCTTTCACTTTGATAGCCATATGGGTGGTTAGTAGCCCTTCAAACGGTTCCTCCAGCACAGAAGCAGCCTGTCTATCTTCTGGAATACCTTTATGTAAGCAGAATATTCTAGGCAATAGAGGTGGCATACTTCTTCCAGTGGGTCCTTCAAGGTCCTTGTAACTGTACATCTTAGGGCTTCTAGGGAGGAAAGAGGCCCTTTGAAGTATTGAATATGATTATGAGAGGATTCACTTATATCGGGCACAGTACATGATCTATGCCCCAGATTCATAGGTCTGCCAAATATAAGTTCAAAGGGAAAAAATATGATGCTTGCCTGCAAGGTTTGCTCTAATTTTCAACAAGCCTAGAAGTAAAATTCCAGGATGTTTTAATCTGTGTATTGCTAAATTTTAGCAAATGGTTTTCATTCATTCTCTGGGAATCTTTAAACATTTACATAATTACTGGATGACAGGGGGAATAAGATGACGTCTTCTCTCTGGTTCATGGTGCTCTAGTATCAAAAATATAGAAAATATGTGTATTGAGGAAGACTTTACCACTACCTGAGTATTGGCATCTGAAGTGGGAAAAATTTCAGATCATTCAGACATCATATACACTGTAACTAGACAAAGTCTGTTACTTTCTACAGGCATTGATTCTATGAAATTCAAAAGCACTAAGTTTCTGGTAGATTTGATTGGGGAAACTGCCTATACCATACTTCAGGAGTGACCTATAAATAATTCTGCTGACAGATTGCTCATCTCTTAAATGTGGTATGAATATCTTCACCTTTTAGGTAAATAAGAGTCTAGTGCCATTAAAATTCCTCTTTTACTTAGAAAATTATGTTGATAGCACAACATTACTAACTAAGAAAATAAAGACTCTTCTTAGAAATGATTTTGTCAGATAATTCCAAAAGTTCAGTTGAATTTCTTTTAGCCCCATTTTCAATTCATTTGTACATTTCCTTTTTTGAAGTATATACTTGGAAGTTAACAAAAATCTCTTATTGTGTTAAATGTGAGGCTCCAAAGTTTGAAATCTGCCACATTTTAGCAGTGGCTTTTACATCTCTGTCAACAAAATCATTGCCTTCAGAAGTTTTTATTCTGCCCTGCATGAGCTCTACAATGGATTACTGATATGAGCAGACAGTTTTACAACCTCTAAAAAATCAACTATCAATTTTTCATGAGATATTTTACTTGCCCTAAAGGTAGAGAATCCTCTAGCTTTCCAAACTTGCTCTTTTGCATGACAGACACAGGTGTGTGTGTGTGTGTGTGTATGCATATGTGTGTATATATATCAAAAATCACAATTCTTGTTACTGTTATTGACTAGGCTGCTAGTTTCAACCTATTCAAGGCCAAATATAAGCTTCCAAAATTTCATAACCAAGTCACCATAGCATCTGAAGCCTTAAGTTTGTCACTTTTATCCTGAGCATGTGTGTGCTTGAGTGCTTGGTCACTCAGTCATATCTGACTCTTTGCAACCCTATGGACTGTAGCCAGCCAGGCACCTCCTCCATAGAATTTTCCAGGCAAGGCTACTGGAGTGGGTTGCCATTTCTTTCTCCAGGGGATCTTCCTGAGCCAGGGATCGAACTCACATCTCCTGTGTATATGACCTGTTATTAAAAGAGCATTATGAACAAGAATCAGTTAAAACATGCCGGGGCCTAGTGCTGTCTTCTTTTACCATGATCATCTATTTGATCAGAATCCGGTAAAAAAAAAATGAATAGAAAATACAATGTTAGGATTGACTAATAGTACTTATTCATAATTAGTCTGATGCCACATTCACAAATTATGGATCTTATATTCTTGGAAGGTAGCTGTCACAACAGTAAGGCATGTAAATAAGTCAAGTGACCCAACAACATTCTTAAGCCTTTTTAAAGACATGCCTGCTGCTCTCACAGCACCCCAGTATCCACAGTGTCATGGCCTACAGAAGAACTGAGAAACACGTTATTAATGTATGGTCTCATCTCAACTTTTGAGTTAAAATTCCAAAAGTAGCACTTTTATTTTAATGACAAAAGAAGAAGAAGGGCTTTTATCCTTTGTTTTTCTTATTCTTTTTATAGCTGAATTTGTTTTTTCCATCCCTGGGTTCTAAAGATTCCCCCGAGAAAGGGAACAGCTACCCATTCCAATATTCTTGCCTGGAGAATATGATGGGCCGAGGAGACTGGCAGGCCACATTCCATGAACAGAGGAGCCTGGTTGGCCACAGTGTCCATGGGGTGGCAAAGAGTTGGACATGACTGAGAAACTTTCAATTTCACACTTTCACCCTATATTGTAATTCTTGGGGACCCTCAGCATCAATATATCCTGTAAATATCCTTCAGTTTGACAGTATTGCAGCTTATCCAGTGAGGCCTTATGTCCTTGTGAAGGGCAAAATTGTAATAAAGTCAAAGCCTCAGTTTTGCATTACTGTTTAGTTTTCAGTGCTACTGGCAAGCCATCTATATATTGAATGCCTATAGATCCTTCTGGAGGAAACAAGTTTCCCCTAAGTTTTCTATAAATGGCTAAAGGAATAATAGAAGAGTATGGAAACTTTTGAGGAACTCTTTGCCATAAATACTGAACTTCTTTTCATAAGTAAAAACAAACAAGAATATAAATCTGTTTAGATGAGAGAAACAGGAAAAAAATAAAGCAGAGCATAGGTAAATTGCAGAAAAACTTTGTAGAAGGTAGTGCAGGCACACTCAATCACTTCAGTCATGTCTGACTGTTGTGACACTATGGTCTGTAGCCCACTAGGCTGCTCTGTCTGTGGGATTCTCCAGGCAAGAATACTGGAGTGGGTTGCCGTGCCCTCCTCCAGAAGGGTCTTCCTGATTCAGGGATCAAACCTGAGTCTCTTTCATCTCCTGAATTGGCAGGCAAGTTCTTTACCTCTAGTGCTACCTGGAAAGTCCATAGAGGGTTGTTACACAGTTATAATAGTTATAGTATTTAAAACTGAAGGTATTAACAGAGCAATGGCTTTATTTACTTCTTTAAGATTTTGTATTAAGGTTTACCATCTTCATCGAATTTACCTTTCCTGTTTGCTGGAAATTTGGTAGAATTAATATTACAGTGTTAGTGTACTTTTATTATTATCCTTTGTTTTTCTTATTCTTTTTGTAGCTGGATTTGTTTTTTCTTAATTGAGCTATCGACAGAGGCTATTGTTTGACACATGATCATGGCTTATGTTTTTTAATAAGCTATTTCTATTGGTTCTACACCTCAAATTAAACCAGTATTATTATTGCAAGGCCAAAAATGATACATTACTTTATTTCTGCTCAGATTACTTTTCCAACATAGCACAGTATAACACTGCCACTCGCTGCTACATTTCTTCTCTTTTAGAAGGCACACCATAACCAAGTAAGACAGTTTTTTTCCCAGGACATTAAATAGATACTCCATATGGAGTATACAATATGGTAGTTTTAATTTGCACAGGAGATCTCTCCCCAATAGCTTTACAGGAGAATAAAGTGAGAGTAAGAAAACATGTTCCTCAGTCATGAGATCTGTTCATGTGGGAATCACAGAAGAAAAGAACACATATAAACCTGATTTAAAATACCAACAACCTGAATTGGTCTATCACCAGATGGAAAGTGAAGGATTTCTGGGGCACTTTCAGAATAAGTAGCACCTGTATCTATCATAAAAAGCAAGGCTATGTTAGTCTGAGGAAAAGTTATTCAAACATAAATTTTATCAGTTCCTACTGCTGAGACTCCCTCAGTCTGTCAGTTGTAAACCATTTGACAGTTATTCCCTAGCTTTCTGGGCTTTCCTCATTCTCTTGTTTCTGCAGTTTCTGCATCTTCTAGAGTCTCTTTTCCCCAATCCGAATTTCTTGGAATAACGACATATGGTTTTCTCTTTTGTGTTGTCTTCACAGATTGGCCAGAGTAAAGGTTATTTCCTTTAGTAAATAGTGTTAATGGAACAGTTAACACAGCAGTTTTTAACTTTTTTGTCTTCATATTTTTCAATATTGTTTCCTGAGTAGCTGCTTCTAAGATTTGAGAGTAGTCTGTCCTTGCCAACCTTCTTCCTTTCTCCTAGTTTGAATTTAGATAATCAGTAAGAGAGGGTGTCCTAGTGGCTCAACAGTAAATGATCTGCCTGCCACTTCAGGAGACACAGATTCAATCCCTGGGTTGGGAAGATCCCCTGGAGAAGGAAATGGCAACCCACTCCAGTATTCTTGCCTGGAAAACTCTATGCACAGAGGAGTCTGGCGGGCTACAGCCCATGGGGTCACAAACAAGTTGAATACAGTTTAGCGACTCAGCAACCACAACCAATCAGCAAGAGAGCCAAGGATAAAGATAGAACCAGGGGACAATTTTTATCTTCCCTTGGACCCAGGCATGTATTTGAGAAGATTCCAACAGATCACCTATAGAAAGTAATGGGGAACTCACTTGTTATCTAGATACAACACCGCAGTCTCTCCCAGCTCATCTTTAGAAAAAAGACTGTGAGCAGTCTCTTCTGACAGGTCATCCAAGCCCTTCTGACGGGTCATCCAAGCCCTTGTTTCTTCCATAGTTGCAGAGTGTGGTGGATAGCCACTACTCCTCAGTGGGGTGAGTTATCTTCTGGTCCCCAGTGTGCTTGCTCCATCAAATGACCAAAGTCTGCTGGTTTCAGAATCCCCACAGTAGCTTATGCACCTATACAAGTGTAGGTATGTAAATTGAAAACACATTGTGTAAAACTTCTGAAAACTTCTGGAAAACAGGAAAAGAAACTTTCATATGAATATCAGCTCTCAAGAAGGCTGGGTAACTTCCTCAATGGCATAAGCTTCACTGATGATTATATCAAAAGAGCTGATTTTCCACATATTTGACAAAGAAAAAATAGTAGAATTATATGGCTATATGGCTTTTTTCTTATGTTGGTATATTTATCAAACTAATACTTATTTTTTCCTTTTTTTCCCCAAGTAACTGGTGAAACTATACTACATCTTGCCACTTTCATATAGGAGTAGAATTTTTATTTAAGTTTTCAACACTTCCCTAAGTAACTCTTCTTATAACATTTGCTTTCCTAGATACATGATATATGGATGATAACAGACTTCTGGAGGTAGACTATATGCTAAGATATGGCGTGGGTTCAGAGCTAGAATATGAGACTTAAAAGCCTGTGTTCTCAAACAAGGCAGGTAATTCAGTAGGAACTAAAGAAGTCATGCCATTGGGCTTCTCTTTAGGGAAATTTACTCATGAAGGGAACCATGTATCTAAAAGATCATCACATCCTTCTTCCCAGGTGTCTATTAAATTTTAAAAAAATTTAAAAAACTAGAAATTGGAAAAAAAAAAAGAATAGAGAGATGCAAGGGGAGAGAGAGAGCAGAACAGCAAAGAAAGGAAGAAGAGGGTTCTGTGAAAGAGAGCTCTTCGATTCTCACATTTGTTTCTTCATTCTCCTCAGTCTTTCCTTCTGGCTATCCAAATCATTATTCTTAGAATAATATCCATCCAATAAGTTCAGTTCAGTTGCTCAGTCATGTCTGACTCTGCAACCCCATGAACTGCAGCATGCCAGGCCTCCTTTTCCATCACCAACTCCTGGAGTCCACCCAAACACATGTCCATTGAGTCAGTGATGCCATCGAACTATCTCATCTTGTCATCCCCTTCTTCTCCTTCCCTCAACGTTTCCCAGCATCAGAGTCTTTTTCAATGAGTCAGCTCTTCATATCAGATGGCCAAAGTATTGGAGTTTCAGCTTCAGCATCAGTCCTTCCAATCAATATTCAGGATTTATTTCCTGTAAGATCAACTGGTTTAATCTCCTTGAAGTCCAAGTGACTCTCAGGCGTCTTCTCCAACATCACAGTTCAAAAGCATCAATTCTTCAGTGCTCAGCTTTCTTTATAGTCCAACTCTCACATCCATATATGACTACTGCAAAAACCATAGCCTTGACTAGATGGACCTTTGTTGACAAAGTGATGGCTCTGCTTTTTCATAATGCTGTCTAGGTTGGTCACAACTTTCCTTCCAAGGAGTAAGCGTCTTTTAATTTCATGGCTGTGGTCACCATCTGCAGTGATTTTGGAGCCCAGAAAAATAAAGTCAGCACTGTTTTACTGTTTCCCCATCTATTTGCCATGAAGTGATGGGACTGGATGCCAAGAACTTAGTTTTCTGAATGTTGAGCTTTAAGTCAACTTTTTCACTCTCCACTTTCACTTTCATCAAGAGGCCTTTTAGTTCTTCAAATACCAGTAATTAATGGGCTTATAATGTGCCCCCCTTAAATCCCTCATACATCTTGAAAAATTGTATTCTCATAAGTATTCCAAATGTGACAGAGATACTAGCTGCTTAAAAACTGCAGGTGAGCCTGGATTGGAGGGGATTTGAGGGAGAATTGATACATGTATATATATGGCTGAGGCCCTTCACTGTTCACCTAAAACTACCACAACATTCTTAATTGCCTATACCCCAATACAAAATAAAAAATGTTTAAATTAAAAAAAAAGAACTTTAGGCAGCATTCCTGGCTTCCCATATATTTTCATCATCAAAGCTAATCATGGTCCTGAAGGGATTTTAGAGCCCAATTTAACCAGGGTTACTCAGTAGTAAATCTTAAATTTGGAGAGCGTGGTTCATCTAACTAGTATTCCAAAAGAGCAGAGCACTATAAGGGAGACTTTATAATTCAGTCTTTTATATAAGAGCATCAGCTGGTCCATTTAATTGTGGAACTGTCATTTGTATCCCATCCTCATCACCAAACTATTGAGGAAATATAATTAAAAATAATATCTCATGCAAACCAAGTTAAGACTCTCCAAAAATGTAGAAAGAATGAAGCACTCTTAATATTCAGTTCAGTTCAGTTCAGTTGCTCAGTTGTGTCCAACTCTTTGTGACCCCCATGGAGTGCAGTATGCCAGGCTTCCCTGTCCATCACCAACTCCCAGAGCTTCCTCAAACTCATCTCCTTTGAATCAGTGATGCCATCCAGCCATCTCAACCTCAGTCATCCCCTTCTCATCCTGCCTTCAATCTTCCCCAGCATGAGGGTCTTTTCCAGTGAGTCAGTTCTTTGCATTTTCATGGGGCCATAGCATTGGAGCGTCAGCTTCAGCATCAGTCCTTCCAATCAATATTCAGGACTTATTTCTTATAGGATCAACTGGTTTAATCTCCTTGCAGTCTAAGCGCCTCTCTAGAGTCTTCTCTAACACCACAGTTCAAAAGCATCTTCAGTGCTCAGCTTTCCTTATAGTCCAACTCTCACATCCATACATGACTACTGGAAAAACCATAGCCTTGATTAGATAGACCTTTGTTGACAAAGGGATGTCTCTGCTTTTTAATATACTGTCTAGGTTGGTCATAACTTCCCTTCCAACGAGTAAGCGTCTTTTTAATTCCATGGCTGCAATCACCATCTACAGTGATTTTGGAGCCCAGAAAAATAAAGTCTGTCACTGTTTCCATTGTTTTCCCTTCTATTTGCCATGAATTTATGGGACCACATGCCGTGATCTTAGTTTTCTGAATGTTGAGTTTTAAGCCAACCTTTTTACTCTCCTCTTTCACTTTCATCAAGAGGCTCTTTAGTTTTGCACTTTCTGCCTTAAATATGGTGTCATCTGGGTATCTTAGATTATTGATACTTCTCCTGGCAATCTTGATTCCAGCTTGTGCTTCATCCAGCCTGGCATTTCACATAATAGACTGTGCTTATAAGTTAAATAAGCACAGTGACAATATATACAGCCTTGATGTACTACTTTCCAGATTTGGAACCAGTCTATTTTTCCATGTCCAGGTCTAATTGATGCTTCTTGACCTGCATACTGATTTTTCAGGAGGCAGGTCAAGAGGTCTTGTATTCTCATCTCTTAAAGAATTTTCCTATTTTTTGTGATCCGCATAGTCAAAGGCTTTGGTGTAGTCAATAAAGCAGAAGTAGATGTTTTTCTGGACCTTTGTTGCCTTTTCTATGATCCAACCCTTGTTGGCAATTAGATCTCTGGTTTCTCTGCCATTTCTAAATCCAGTTTGAACATCTGGAAGTTCACAGTTCATATACTGTTGACGTCTGACTTGTAGAATTTTGAGCATTACTTTGCTAGCTTGTGAGATGAGTGCAATTGTGTGGTAATTCCAACATTCTTTGGCATTTCCTTTCTTTGAGATTGGAATGAAAATTGACCTTTTCCATTTTTTAATATTGAATAAGCATTAAACCAGACAAGTGATAGACATCACAGGCAATCTGCTAAAGAAATTGTGAGTAAAACTAAATCTCACTCCTTATGTATCAGACAGATACAATCTGCTTGTATACATGATGTTTGTCCTTATCAAAAGGGAGGATAGAACTTCTATCTTTACAGCAAGCAGGGAGTTAACATCACGGGGCTATATGCTAGGCTTAAGCTCCTGCAGAAATAGGGAGACAGAGTGACATTTCCTTGATGCTTACAGTTCAAAGAGATAACCCTAAAGCCTCAAATAAATATATTTATGTAATATGAAAAAATGACAAGAGCCATATTTAGCTTAAAAAATTGACATACATCTGTAAGGAATTTTGTCATTTATAATTGCAAGTTTTCTAAAAGAAATGCTACAGAGAAAGGGGGAATTGTCTTTAAATTTTGATACTGGGGAAATTTTTAATTTAATTGTTATTTTAAAATTTATTTTTACTATTACACCACCAATTCGTTGGAAACCAGATAGAATTATGGCCAATAGGAGTACAAGTTGTCAGTGAAACAATTAGCCTATATGTGTTAGCAGTTCTCTATGAACTGACAAAATTAAATGTACTAAAGTTTTTTGGTTGGTAAAAAAGTATAGGACTGAGATGGATATAATAAAGAGGAACAATTTAATCTTATAAAAAAACACACCTTTTAATATTCACTAGGAAATAGATTGGTGGCATATTCGATATGGTGTAGCTGATGTATATCCTATAGTTTTAAACTCTCATGACCATTTCATAATGGGTTTACTTTACTCTGAGCTTGAGTCCTCACTCTTGCCCATAAGCCTGTCTCTTTACTGTAGCTCAGAAAATGAGTGTTTCTGAACTCATCAATTTGAAGATTGAAGGTTCATGTGCCATGGAATTTTCAAATGATAATGCATATATGTATGCATATGTGCATATGATATGCACATATATTACAAAGGATAATGTATGTGTGTTCTTTATATTATAAAACTTTTATTTCCTTTGGCAAGAATGAAGTGAATATAGTCTAAAATTCTATAATATCTTATATATCTTTATATCTCACACTATTCCTCAATATTATGCACAATTTCATAATTACACCACAATATTTAACTGAGTTCATTTGTGATGATTCCAATAAATTCTGTAACAGTCAACACTGGTGGCATAGCTGTATTGCTAATGCAGTCTGTTGATCATGGTTTATAGTTTTGGTGGTTGACTAAGAACTGGACATTCTGCGGCCATGGTGGCCTTAAGAATGCGACAGTCCTCTATGTTGCCCTCTGCTAGTGTAATTATAGCATAGCCTTCATCCAGAACACAGCTTTATATTAGGATGCTCTTTTTATCAATATTAGGAAGGGAAACTTTATACCTTCTCTCCTGTAATTTTTCAGAAAATTTCATGTTTTTAGCAATAAAGTAGGTAAACACTTGAGAATTTCTTCTTTTAAAAATATATTTTTTAAGTATGTAATTTAGAATTCCCTATCATGATGGATATTTTACTCAGCAGTGGATCCATTCTTCTTTCCTCTTTGTATTCTTTGTTTTTAAATTTTAATTAGAAGCTAATTACTTTACAATATTGTGGTGGTTTTTGCCATACAGTCACATGAATCAGCCATGGATGTATATGTGTTCCCCATCCTGACCCTCTCTCCCACCTCCTTTCTCATCCCATCCCTCAGGTTCATCCCAGTGGACCAACCCTGAGCACCCTGTCTCATGCATGGACCTGGACTGGTGATCTACTTTACATATGATAATATACATGTTTCAGTGCTCTTCTCTCAAATCATCCCACCCTTGCCTTCTCCCACAGAGTCCAAGTCTGTTCTTTACATCTGTGTCTCTTTTACTGTCTGGCATATAGGGTCATCGTTACCATCTTTCGAAATTTCATATATATGCATTAATATACCATTTTGGTGTTTTTCTTTCTAACTTAATTTGCTCTGTATAACAGGCTCCAGTTTCATCGAGCTCATTAGAACTGATTCAAATGTGTTCTTTTTAACAGCTAAGTAATATTCCATCGTGTATATGTAACACAGCTTTCTTATCCACTCATCTGCTGATGGACATCTAGGTTGTTTCCATGTCCTGGCTATTATAAACAGTGCTGCGATGAACATTGGGGTACATGTGTCTCTTTCAATTCTGGTTTCCCTGGTGTGTATGCCCAGCAGTGGAATTGCTGGGTTGTATGGCAGATATAGGAGGAGAGCAAATGAGTAAATATGACCTTGAGGGGAAAAGTCTGTCAAGAATACAAAAAGTTATTTTTTTGTTGTTTTAACTGTTTGTATTTTTGACAGACTTTTTCCCTCAAGGTCATATTTACTCATTTGCTCTCCTCTTTTGTATGACTATTGCCTCAGTTCAAACATGTGACCGAGCATTATTAACGACAGTGGAATCATTAAGTAATTTCTCTTCTTAAGGTTATAAAAGTGAACATTACTTAATGAGCTTATTGATGCATAGATTCAGTGATGCCATATCAAATTAGCAGCATATTATTTAAAATAAAATTGTTTCCAGTAAAACATACTTGACATGGCTAGCCTGACATCAGTATTGCAAAGGGTTATATTATACTCCTTGTCATTTTATTGTTTTGCACAGTACTTAAATATTTTTCACAGTGCTTCTTTAGAACGAAGTTCTGTGAAACTTGAAAGGTTAAAATGAAGTACATTACTGGTGTGAAAACAGCAGCAACAAGTTAAAGATTTTTATAGATTCTTTTTTTCTTTCAATTTAAAAGAAGTATAAGATTTTCAGTATTTAAAATTTAATACCTTGCCTCAGGGATTTGAAAGATATAACCTAGTTTAGCACATAAAATAGTACTTGTTTATAGTAAACATTGATCACTAAATTATGTTATTTGTCTGTTCTATCAGTCTTGTAAATTAATCTGCCAGTTGTTTGTTTCTAGCTGAAAAGTTGTGAGAAACTCATCTGTCTCATAATTTGCTTACAGAGGGTATTCAAATGAGCTGTTGCATATAAAAAGAACAACTAGAAACTTCCCTGCCAGTGCAGTGGTATTTTAATAATCTGTTTCTCCTCTCTCTATCCACCTCTTTTTAGGCTGACTGGAAGCTTTGTGCCAGACCTGATAGTAAGCATGAGTAGCCAAATGTGGCTGCACCTTCAAACAGATGAAAGTGTTGGATCTGTTGGCTTCAAGGTTAACTACAAAGGTAATGATAACTTGTTACTATGGGAAATATGTTACCTTAATAACACCAGGGAATACGTTTAAATTCAAGTTTAATTGCATCTATAAAAGTTTCCCAGCATACAAGCAAGAGTATATTTCAATGTAACACTTTCCTTTTTAAATTAATTACAAATGTTGATTTCACTTTTCTTTAAGAAAAATTGCCTTTCCTTTCAAATGAGTATATCTTACATACTTCATCTCTCCTTTAAGTCTGCTATACCACTATACAGTGCCTAGGCTTTAGTCACTTTGGACTCCTAGCCTTTCCAAGAATATGCAATGTGATTTTATAAACTTTATACAAATTGCCTGGCAAAAATCTACTAATTACTTAAACACATAGCAAAGGACTTAATTCTTTATTTTTATTTTGTAATGCATCTGTGAATCTCTCAGATTATATGCATGGTATGAGTGTTCAGATTATCAACTTCTATGTAAATTATGGACCACAGATGTTTTAAATTGCAACTACTCATCCCAATATTGATAGTTTTGCAGATTAATGTTAAATTATATGTGTATAACACAATCTTTTGTTTCAGTTCCATTTGAGGTAGATGCAGACACTGAAATCACAAATATCTCTGACACATGATTAACCTTTTTAAAGTCAAATAGAGAAATGGATGTGCAGGTATACACTCAATGTACATATCAAAAATGCAGTTTTGAAATTCTGGTGGAAAACATATGTACGTTATTAAGTTTAATTAAAATCTATGCTTTAAAAGATGAAAATGTTAAACAGAACATCAGAATATATTGCTATCTGATTTTATTTTTTTCTATTATAAAAGTATTATTCTCTATTATATCAGTTCAACAGTGGATTGTAAAGTAGACAGAATTCTTTTACTTGCATAATAATAATTTTTAACCAGAGTTTATTTTTTTCAAAGATTGGCTTGTCATGCCTTTCTATCTGGACACAGGGAAAGGAATGCATTGTGTTGTCAGGAAGAACAGGACACATGCATTCTGTGTTTTTAACTTGAGACTAAATTTGATGCTACATTAATTTGAATAGTTCAGGAAATCCGTATAAATGTCAGTTTTAAAAAATAAAAAGGTTAGCCTGATTATAATTTTAAATATATCCTTACTCCATTTAAAATCCACATCTATCCCCAGAAAATAAAACAAAGTTACAAAGGTTAAAGTATGGTCAGCTTCTGTTGCAAGTATCTATGCCTTGATTGTTTTATTTTTCTTGATTTTTCCCCTGTAAATTATATTCCTCTTTGTTTTATTATTTTCTTCACCCTATGAAAGTTAAATATTAGAAAGTCTAGAATCATTCAAGCTGTGTTAATCATTAATGACACTGTTTCAGCAAAGAATACAGGTTTCAAAGTTGATGAACAGTTTAGAGCAGCAGGAGAGTGCCATCGATATTTCAGCAGTCTCCACTGCAGTTCACGAACTGGAAGTACATTGTAAAGTAGCACAATTTGTTTTCTGCTAAGTTTTTAACACAATTTTAAAATATATGTACTGCTTAAGGATCTGCTATGTGCCACCTACTGAATGAGCTGTTGAATATAGAAAGAACAACTAAAATTTCCCTGGCAGTGCAGTGGTTAAGACTCTGTGTTCCTGCTACAGGTGGCAAGGGTTGAATCCCTAATTGAGGAACTAAGATAAGATCCCTCCCACATGCCATGAGGTGATGCAAAAAAAGAAAGAAAGAAAAATAAAGAATAGCCAGATATTTTCTATCTTAGCAAGAACATAATATAGTGACAGAAAAAGAATATATCCAACAATCCCTGTGCTAACATCCACCAAGATGAGATATTTCAAACAAACCCAGAAAATTCTTAATGAATAATGTCCTTACTCTTCTCCCACCCTTCAACCTGGTCTCTTCCAGTCTCACATCCACACTGCTAATGGTGATCTTCCAGCAACAGAAAGGTGATCATATTACCCTCCAGCTTAAAATGTTTCCAGACTTTTTGTTGTCTAAAGATGAAGTCCAGAACCTCCATAGTGCTTATCTTCCAGATTGTTTTTTTTCTTTCTACACTTAAGTTTTATAAAATGATCTTTGAACCCAGCAAGTTGTTTCATACTTCTCCTTACACTCAGTAAATTCTGTCTGGATCCATATTCAGTTCTAAACTCAACATCACATCACTCATCCTTTAAGACAAAGTTCAAGTATTTTTCTGTGAAGCCTTCCTTAACTCCACACATTACAGAAGAACTCCCCCTCTGTTTAGTCTCTCAGTCCTGTCCAGCTCCTTTCAACTCCATGGACTTAGCCCACCAGGCTCCTCTGCCCATGGGAATTCTCCAGGTGAGAATACTGGAGTGGGTTGCCATGCCATCCTCAAAAATGCATCATGTTCATCTTTAAATTTCCACTAGCAAGCCCCTGCTATGTTCTCATAGGTAATTAATGATTATTTGTTCAATAAAGCTGGAAAAATGAGTTGACCTATATAATACGATGGGTAAGGTACATCCTCAAAAGTTTAGTTTTCCTACTGTGAAAATCACGTTTTTACATCTCCCATAATTTAAAACCTGAGCTCAAAGTTGAAGCAGGATTCATGTTGAGAAGTTTCAAATTTTGATGTGCATATAAGTTTAGCAACTTTGCCTACTAAAAATAATTTTCATAATTACCATGTTCTCAGTTAAGTAGTATGTTGGTTCTAAATGGGACACCTGCTTAAAAACAAAACAAAGCAAAACAAAAACTTTCTCTATTTGATCTAAAGACATTTTTTTAATCACCTATAGATTTTTCATGAGATAACATTAACGTAGATCTCCTATAAACTAAGCATACATTTTCTTCTGTATTTTGTCCTTGTAAGAGAGAACATAGCTATAAGACTATTTGGTCATTTACTCAATGTTAAATATTTAGGAAATTTAATTGTTTTTCTATGACTGTAAGCCTCTTCGTATCTTCCTGGATTAATGTTGGTCATTTATATCTTGTTAGAAATTTTTCTAGGATATAGATAATAATTTTCAAAAATATTAACAGTTCATACCTAGCTTATTAAAAAAACTTTTTCTAAAAAAAAATAAAGAATAGTAAAGATATATTATCCAAATATTTATCAGTTCAGTTCAGTCGCTCAGTCATGTCTAACTTCTTGTGACCCCATGTGATGTAAACTAATTACAAAGAGTAAGTTTTTCTCTCTCTGGCAGCATCTGCTTTTTAGCTTGCCCAGCAATCCTCCCACTTTCTTCTATCAGCTCTATTTTAGGCTTTGATCAACCTTATCTCTTCTAGTTCTGTATGGGTCTATAGGCTTGGGCCGAGCTAATCAGAATTCCTTTTGATACAGTTATCAGTCTAGGACCTGGGGCAATTGATATAGATTCCAGGTGGAAGAAAATCGCTTTTCTGAGATTATATGCTCTTAAGGATCATTTAACTTGGTGCCAACTTGGTGCCTACTGGTGTCCAACTTTTGTTACTAGAAGAACCAGTAGATGAAAAGAATGAAAAACAGTACTGTAGAAAAAATAGAAACTTCTAACTGCCTGAAGGGAATACTAGACCTTGGTTATCTAATTGCATAAGGCTATAAACTTTTCCTTGTTTAAGCCATGATGAGTTCAGTTTATGTCACTAGTTAAGTCCTGATTAACACATTTGTGATCTCTTTGTTTAATTCTTTCAAGATAGAAAAAAAAGAGAATATTTACATTATATTTCAATGCTAGTAGAATCAGATATATTTCTTTCTTTTTCTTTTCTGTATTTTCAAAAAAAATTTAAGGTGGAAAAACACCTTACTTGGATCCCAGGGAGAATGTATACTCATAGAAATGAACAGTTACAGTTGAGAAAGTAATATTCAATACATTCTTTGCTTTTATCAGGAAAGGAAACATGAAAATATTAGTGTTCTCTAATCACATTCTACTGACAGTATACATTTATAATGAATAAAATTCTTTACTAGTCTTAGGACATATGCCTTAATGCTATTATTTATGGATTAAGTTTTGGTTCCAGTTTTTTTTTTTTTTAATTCTCAAATCATTTCATGAGATTTATTGAGATGTTTAAAAAGTAGCATTAATTCCTTGGTTCTTATATGACTAATTATGGCACTGATACATAATTAGTTATCACTGAAACCATGCTGTAGAATAATGGAAAATATTTTAAATATTTTGATTACTTTATCTGCCTTAATATTTCTGTTATAGTTCAGAAATTGGCCTATATATATGTATATATATGTATATATAATATAGGCCTATAATATATATATATATATTCACTCTATCTCAAGTGAATTCAATTAAATTAGATCAAAGTCATCTAAAGAACATACTTAGGTGATGATTGATAGTCTCTTAAAAATGCACTCTGGAAATAATGAAAATAATTATAATTGTATCAAAAATATTTTTTAAATTTTCTAGGAATTCAATTATTTTCACATACAAACATAATGTTAGCATGTTATGGAGATATATTTCAATGTTTGTGGGATTAGATCAGAATCTAAGTTCATTTGTGCAAATAAGTGTTTTCCTCTAAGGTGTGCCATGTATATAGCTGATTCAGTAAATGCTGAAAGGAAAGTTTCTCTGTCTTTAAAACAAGGAGCTTGGACTAAATATTTCCTTTGAATTCTGACACTCTATTATATTTTATAAAGTAAATATTGATATGTTCATTGTACTGTCCAAAAATATTATAGTCAATATTTATTCATTATAGTAAACTGATACACCTTCAATGGGACATTCTTTGTTTGAGTTCTCAGGAAAATTTCTGTCTTAGAAATTTTTTCTATCTGGTGGTGGCCTATTAACACAGAACTAGTGAGCCCCCTTGGGTTTTTTCATTATTGTGTCTTTTGAAATATTTCTTCTCTTCATATAATTTTCATTTTCTTTACTGAAATATTGCCTGTAAAAGTGTTTCTTGGGAAAATTGCTAAATAGCATGTAGTATTTTGTGGGTGATTGTTATGATAACATTTCAGTCCATGTTCAGAATAAAGAGGGCGTTTAGCATGATTCATGAAAACTTATAATAAAATTTATTTTTTTATTGTTACCTTTTTTTAGCTGAAAGTACTTATTTTACTTTGCATTGAGTACATCAAGTTTCTTCAGGAAACTACTGTTCCTAAAATATTCAGTTTGACTTTGTCACAGTCTGCAGTGAGGGTTAACCTTTTTGTATCTATACCCCCAGAATGAGAATGAGTAGCAGTAGAGTATTAAAAATCATGTTTTTTGAAATAACTGTTGAGTTTCCACTATATACCAGGCATGGTGAAGGACAGGGTACATAGCAAAAAATAAGATACTTAGTCACTGCTTCCAGAATAATGGAATGAAGGCTAACACATTAAAAATAGTGGTAAATACGAAGAGTGATGAAAATGAAAAAGGGAATGTACTTTTGGGAGACTATCCCAAGGCATCTAATGCAAACCTCAGGGAAAGCTTTCTTGAGAAGGTAAACACAGACTGAGATATAAAGCTGAGTAAGAGTTAATAAGGCTAGAATTTGGACAGCAAGACGAGTGTGTTTAGATGACAAGTTCATTTGAGTACTTGATGGAATTCCTGGATATATGGCCAAAATGGAGAGAGAGAAAACTGTGGTGTAGTCCTGGATATGGCTAGAGAGGTGGGAAAGTGTGAGTCATACTTTGGTGCAAAACATACTGTGAAACTGAATCTGTGAGACTGAAAGATGTTCATTTTTTCCCATGGAAGAAAAAGATCATTCCACCCACTCCCAGGTAGATAGCTTTTGCAATTTTCCTCTGAGGACAGGGACTAGTATTTAGTTAAATAATTAATCATAGAACTTTGGAGCTGGAAGAGACTTTGAGGTAGTTGAATCAATTATAATTATTGCATCTGAGAAAACTGAGTCCTATATAAAGATCAGTTTTTTCTCACAGTCACTATCGGTACTGCCTGAGCCCAAAGTGGAATGATAAACTGTTACTTCTGTGAGTGAAGTGAAAGTTGCTCAGTCATGTCCGACTGTTTGTGACCCCATGGACTATACAGTCCATGGAATTCTGCAGGCCAGAATACAGGAGTGGGTAGCTTTTCCCTTCTCCAGGGGATCTTCCTAACCCAGGGGTTGAAGGCGTGTTACAGGCGGATTCCTTACCAGGTGACCCATGAGGGAAGCCCGAGAATACTGGAGTGGGTAGCCTATCCCTTCTCCAGCAGATCTTCCCCATCAAACTGAGATCTCCTTGATTCCAGATTCCTGATTGGCGGATTCTTTACCAACTGAGCAGATTCTTTACCAACTGAACTATATTGCTTTACACTTTATATTTCTCCATATATCCAAGATGTGTGTGTGTGTGTGTGTGTGTGTGTGTAGTTCTTCAGTCGTGCCTGACTTTTGTGACCCCATAGACTGCAACAAGCCAGGCTTCCTTATCCTTCACCATCTCCCAGCACTTGCTCAAACTCATGTACATTGTGTCAGTGATGTCATCCAAACATCTCGTCCTCTGTTGTCCCCTTCATCTCCCGCCTTCAATCTTTCCCAGCATCAGGGTTTTTTCTAATGAGTCAGCTCTTAGCATCAAGGGGCCAAAGTACTAGAGCTTCAGCTTCAGCATCAGTCCTTCCAGTGACTATTGAGGACTGTTTTCCTTTAGGATTGACTAGTTGGATCTCCTTGCAGTTCAAGGGACTCTGAAGAGTCTTCTGCAACACCACAGTTCAAAAGCATCAGTTCCTTGGCCCTCAGCTTTCTTTATGCTCCAGTTCTCACATCCATATATGACTACTGGAAAAAACATAGCTTTGACTAGATGGACCTTTGTTGGCAAAGCAATGTTCCTGCTTTTAATATACTGTCTTGGTTTGTCATAGCTTTTCTTCCAAGGAGCAAGCATCTTTTAATTTCATGGCTGCAGTCACCATCTGCAGTGATTTTGGAGCCCAAGAAAATAAAGTTTGTCACTGTTTCCATTGTTTCCCCATCTATTTGCCATGAGGTGATGGGACCAGTTGCCTTGATCTCCGTTTTTTTAATGTTGAGTTTTAAGCCAGCTTTTTCACTTTCCTCTTTCACTTTCATCAAGTGGCTCTTTTGTTCCTCTCCACTTTCTGCCATAAAGGTGGTGCCTGTCATCTGCATATCTGAAGTTACTGATATATCTCCCTGCCCATCTTGATTCCAGCTGGTGCTTCATCCAGCCCAGCATTTCACATGATGTACTCTGCATGTAAGTTAAATCAGCAGGGTGACAATATACAACCTTGATATACTACTTTCCCAATTTGGAACCATACTGTTGTTCTGTGTCTGGTTCTAAATGTTGCTTCTTGACCTGCATACAGGTTTCATGGGAGGCAGGTAAGGTGGTTTAGCATTCCCATCTCTTTAAGATTTTTCCAGTTTCCTGTGATCCACACAATCAAAGGCTTTAGCGTAGTCAGTGAAGCAAAAGTAGATATTTTTCTGGAATTCTCTTGCTTTTTCTGTGATCCAGTGGATGTTGGCAATTTGATCTCTTGTTCCTCTGCCTTTTTAAAATCTAGCTTGAACATCTGGAAGTTCTTGGTTCATGTACTGTTGAAACTTAGCTGTAGAATTTTGAGCATTACTTTCCTAGTGTGTGAAATGAGTCCGATTTTGCTTTAGTTTGAACATTCATTGGCATTGCCTTTCTTTGAGATTGGAATGAAAACTGACCTTTTCCAGTCCTGTGGCCACTGCTGAGTTTTCCAAATTTGCTGGCATATTGAGTACAGCACTTTCACAGCATCATCTTTTAGGATTTGAAATAACTCAGCTAGAATTCCATCACCTCCACTAGCTTTGTTTGTAGTGATGCTTCCTAAGGCCCACTTGACTTCAAGCTCTGGGGTGTCTGGCTGTAGGTGAGTGATCACACCATTGTGGTTATCTGGGTCTTTAAGATCTTTTTTGTGTAGTTCTTCTATGTATTCTTGCCACCTCTTCTTAATATCTTCTGCTTTTGTTAGGTCCATATTGTTTCTGTCCTTTATTGTGCCCATCTTTGCATGAAATGTTCCCTTGTTATCTCTAATTTTCTTGGAGAGATCTCTAAGTTTTTCCCTTTCTATTGTTTTCCTCTATTTCTTTGGACTACATATATATATATATATATATATATATATATATATATATATATTGAGTTGACTGATTGACAAACTCTTGTAGGCTGTACAAAGCCTCTGTCAGATAATCTATAGTCATCAAGATTTCTAATCAAAGTAATGTGTCTTTTCCCTCAATGCCAGTAATAATTATTTTTATACATATTGTGCTGTGGTTATTCATTATATCCACTTTAACTGGGGAAGATATTTCAAATCAAAGAGAAGTATCAAAGGAAGTAAAAGAATTATTGAAGACTAAAATGTTTTTCCTTATCTGTTATAAGCAGAAGGTAAAATGTGAGATATGTTTGGTATTTATATTTTCAGAATGTCATCATTAATGGCAGAGGAGAACAAAGTTATTCATTTGATTAAGTAAGATCCCTATGTTCTATATGCTTATCTCAACTGAGAAAGAAATTGTGATAGTTTTAATTCAGAATTTTGGAATAGTGTCAATCTGACTATGTGCAAAGAGGTACCTGTTCATATAAATAAATTATTATCTGAATGTAATGCTATGTTATTTCTTGGACATAGTGGTAATCTTAACCATTCTCAAACTTATTAGCTCAAACAACAGTTATTTATTTTCACAAGTCTGTGCTAAGCATAGGCTGATGGTGGGCTGATCTAGGATGAATTTGAATTCATGCATCATTCATTCTTCTGACACCAGTGCCCTAGACAATGACATAGGATAAAAATCCAACCATACAGACATGTGTAAATATCTTCTTGCTTCTTGTCTGCTGAAATTCATTGGCCAAGTCAAGTCAATATGCAAGACCAGAATTAAAGGTAGGACAATGGATTCTGTCCAAAAATGTGGGAAAAGAGAGTAAATGTTTTTAAATAATCTAGTTTGCAAAAAGAATTCTCATATTAATAAAAAAGCATTGATTGAATCATTGCTGAAAGTTTTGAATGTCTATCTTAATCTATCAAAGTGTATATACATATATAAGCACATATATATATATATATATATATACACACACACACACACAGACCCACACATAGACATATATTTTCTTGTTTGATCACTAAGTTGTGTTAGACTTTTACAACCCCATGAACTGCAGCATGCCAGGCCTCCCTGTCCTCTACTCTCTCCTTGAGTTTGCTCAAGTTCATGTCCATTCAGTTGGTAATGCTTTTTAATCATCTCATCCTCTACCACCCTCTTCTTTAGTCTTCAGTATTTCTGAGCATCAGATTCTTTTCCAGTGAGCTGGCTCTTTGCATCAGGTGTCCAGAGTACTGGAGCTTCCACTTTAGCATCAGCACTTCCAATGAATAATCAGGGTTGAGTTCCTTTAGGATTGACTGGTTTGATCTCCTTGCTGTCCAAGGGACTCTCAGGAGTCTACTCTTGTGTGTATATATGTATGTATGTTTGCATATTTATTCATATATATGTATGCACACATGTATATACACATATACACACATGTGTATTATACCTGTACTTTTGTCTGTACCTAGCCACCACCAACCAGACCACTTCCAAGTAGTACAGAGGTAACAGAGCCTATTGCTAGCATTGTTCCCAGGTAGCTCCTCAGAAGGAAGCTCAGCATAACAACAAAACAGGAAGACAGTCCTTGGGAAAGTTAGAAATATATATATGTATACATACATACATGGATACAGGGTTGACTCTTGTGGACAACATGGGTCTTGAACAGTACCAACCCACTATTCAAGGATTTTTTTCAGTAATAAATACTACAATGCTACACAGTCTGTGGTAGGTGGAATCCACAGATACGAAGCTGCAGATCCAGAGGAACTACGTATATGGAGGAACATCTATACAAAATGCCAGCCAAAAGTTACACTCAGATTTTTATACTGCCTGGAGGGTGAGTGCCCCTACCTCTCACATAATTAAGTGTCAACTATATATCTTTTAACCTTAAGAAGAAGGTGGTTTAATGTGGAATAAAATCACAATGGTTGTTGCAGTGGTCTTAGCAAGATGAAACGGAACTGGACCAGGGATGTAACTTCTGAAATGAAAAGGATAAAGTGGGGATTCAAGATAAGGGTTCTTTCTGAAATGGAAAAAGAGAAAACACCCCTTTAATGATAGTAGTTAAAAGAAGATACAGCTAGAAAATATATAAAGAGATGGAGGTACTCACAGCAATCAGAAATCTACTAAATATTTTTGGCAAGAAAATATATATCAATGCTATTGTGGATATTGTTCCTAAAAAAAAAAAAAAAAAAAAAAAAACAACATGATACATGTTTACAGAACTTAAAGAGTTCCCACAATATCTCAATTTCATGTCAACAGAATGGATCAGGAAAACAGAATAGAAAACCCAGGAATAAAGATAACTGATCTGTGCAAAGGTGCACAGGCAGTACAGTGGAGCAAAGATAATCCTTTCAATAAATGGTCCTGGAACAACTGGACATCTACCTGCAAAAAAAAAAAAAGAATCAGGGCACAAGCTTTAAACCCTTAACATAAAGCAACTGAAAATGGGTTACTGACCTAAGGTAAAATGCAACACTATATCACTTATAGAAAATAATCTATATAACTTTGAGTATGGCACCAGAGGCATGAAAGAAGTAATATATAAGCTGGACTTCATTAAAATTAAAAACTTCTTGTCTGCAAATGACAGCATAAAGAAAATGAGAATATGAGATACAGAATAGCAGAAAACATTTTGCAAAAAACACATCTGATAAAGGAGTAGTTTAAACAGACACACACACAAACAACTATTAAAACTCAACAATAAGCAAATGAACAGCTCAGTTTAGAAATGAGTGACATGTACCGATAACTCACTAGAGAAGATATACAGATGGCATGTAAGCATATAGAAAGATATTCAACATCATAAGGCTTTAAGGGAGTACAAATTATAATGATGAGATACCACTATATACTTAATAGAATGGCCATAATCCAAAACACTGACAAAACCAAATGTTTATGTGGATGTGGAACAATTGGAACTCTCATTCACTGCTGAAGGAAATACAGTGTAATACAACCACTTTTTAAGATAGTCATCAGTTTCTTACAAAGCTAAATGTATTTTTAAATATATGATTCAGCAGTCACAATTTTTTAATATTTATCTACCAAAATGAAATGAAAATAAAATCACACAAATACTGCATATGTATATTTATTGTCCCTTTATAAATGATTATCAGAATTTGCAGCACCCAAGATGTTCTTCAGTAGGTGAATGGATAAATAAACTGTGATACATCCAGACAGTGGAATACTATCTAGTCCTGAAAGAAAATGTGCTATTAAGCAATACAAAGACATAGAGGAACCTTAAATGTGTATTACTAAATTAAGGAAGCTGAAACTCCAATATTTTGGCCACCTCATGCGAAGAGTTGACTCATTGGAAAAGACTCTGATGCTGGGAGGGACTGGGGGCAGGAGGAGAAGGGGACGACAGAGGAAGAGATGGCTGGATGGCATCACCGACTCAATGCATATGAGTTTGGGTAAACTCCGGGAGTTGGTGATGGACAGGGAGGCCTGGCATGCTGCGATTCATGGGGTCACAAAGAGTCAGACATGACTGAGCGACTGAACTGAATTGAATGTGAAAAGGTCACAAACTATATAATTACAACTATACCTCTTTATGTAAAAGGCAACGCTATGGAGATAGTAAAAAGATCAGTAGTTTCCAGGAGTTGTGGGGAGGAAAGGACAAATACACGGAACACAGAGGACTTTTAGAATAGTAAACCTATTCTGTCTGGTACTACAGTGAGATTCATGTTATCACACACTTGTCAAAACCATAGAATGTATAACACCACCAGTGAAATTTAATATAAACTATAGACTTCTGATGATGATGTGTCTGTGTCAGCTCATTAGTGTGGTACATTGAGTGGGTGAGGCTGTGATTGTGTGATAGTATGGAGTATATGGAGACTGTCAGTGCTTTCTTCTCAATTTTTCGGTCAACTTAAAACTTCTCTAAATTTGTTTTAATTCAAAAAATAATAAAGAAATCAAATAGTGCTCCCAGAGATATCTAGAAATAGTTATAAAATGTTACTATTTTATATTAGTAGAAGTATTTAACATCTTCAGGTGGTTTTTCCCACTGATCTGTTTAATACAGTCTTCTAACTTGGTCTGCTATTCAGTTTCTATGGTTGCTTTGCAGGCTGGGTGGGAGGGGTGGAGGAAAAGGAATGGAAAAAAAATAAAAATTTTTCTGAGAGCATCGGTAAACAGTATATTCTAGCTAGTACCCTTAACTGTCATATTGACGGTAGGTTTCACAATATCTCAGACTACATTTTTATTTCAGATGAAAACTTTGAATCAAGTTGACTTACAAAAACCACTCAGAATAATAACATTATCATTTTCTGCTTGATGTATCCCTTGTAATAATAAGGAGATGTGAATTTTCTTTTAATTTGATTATAAAATCAATTTAGATAATTAAAGGGATACATTTCATCCCTAAACAGATGAAATGACTCATACAAATATAAAAATTCAAGCAACACATACAATGTAAGTACAAAGTAAATAATTAAATTGGCAGTCACTATATATTTACATGAGGTGTACTTTTTTTTCTTGTTTATGGTTTGTGTGTTCTGAGATTATGTGAGAAGGGAAATCGTATTTTGCTTCTACTTAAGAAAATAACTTGACAATGCCTGAGAAAGTTTTCTGAATTTTTACACATATTTAAAAATATGTTGTGTGACAGTGATGCTTGTGTGTCTTTTGGAGCAGGGGGAGGGGAGCAGTACAATGTCAAATTTTGGTCACAAAAGATGCATGACATTCTGAAAATATTTTTAGCTTAAAAATAAGAAAATTAAAGTGAAAACAAAATACCAACAAATGTGTAAAGGCTGTTACACTAAATCATCAGATCCAAAGTCACAGCCCTGTTTAGGGTTCTTTTACAGAATAAATCAGAAGGTCAATACATATGTAGGATGAGATTTGAAATAAATTGAATTATATTTTCATTGGTCTTTACAGCAATGAATCAGCTACAACTCCTTACCCATGATTGTATTCCTCAAGTAGTTATAATGTAGAATTAGCAGACAAGGCTACTGAGGGAAACATAATGAAACAATGTAATATTCATTGATCTGAGACTGAAGCATAATTTTAAAATTAATTTAAATGTTTTTTTTAGCTTTTAGGAATATATAATAGGATTTTTGGTGAAGCTCACGCTGCCTCACATCTGTTGCTCACAATGTCAAATCTGTTGCTCACAATGTTTTAAGGTAATATTCCCATCAACTTTCGATATCATGATAGGGAATTGAAATTCCAACAAAATGGAGAATGTAAGACATCCCATAAAACATACCTTCTAAAATGAGATTTGGAAATCTGACCTAGCCTAAATGATGGTATTTGGACAGCAGCATTCTGAACAGTTCAAATTCTCATCACTTAAATCTCAGCCAATTTGAAGTTTATATATAAAAGCTGATCCTATTTTCCTAAGAAGAATAATTTAGTGAAGTGTGTTTGTATGTGTGTCTGCACGTGTGTGTATGTATTTGGGGAGTTTGATAGAGGAAAAATAAATAAGAAATGTAAGTCAATAAAGCAGAAGAATATAATATGATTAAAATAATAGTCACGTGGGTTAGAACCCTGTTTTGTTGAATCTAGTGCACTAGATCGGAGAAGGCAATGGCACCCCACTCCAGTACTCTTGCCTGGAAAATCCCATGGATGGAGGAGCCTGGTGGGCTGCAGTCCATGGAGTCACTGAGAGTTGGACATGACTCAGTGACTTCACTTTCACTTTTCACTTTCATGCATTGGAGAAGGAAATGGCAACCCACTCCAGTGTTCTTGCCTGGAGAATCCCGGAGATGGCAGAGCCTGGTGGGCTGCCGTCTATGGGATCGCACAGAGTTGGACACAACTGAAGCGACTTAGTAGCAGCAGCAGCAGCAGCAGTGCACTAGATAATATAAATTACAAGAGTATGGTCATTGGGTATCAACAGGGCTGCTGTTATGTCTCCCATAGTTTGGATAAGGAGATAATAGGAATATGGCAATTGGACTCTCTTACTCTTTAAAAGATAAGCTGACCTCTGCAAATGTACTTTTTTTTTCCATATGTGGCTTTTTTGGAACTGTCAAAAGAGGCACAATAATTAACATTTCTTGCACATCCATTATACACCTAATATCATACCAGAAGTTGGAAATATATTAACTTATTTAATCTTCACATCTGTAAATAATTTCAGTGTTCCAATTGCAACATTTAAATAATCATGTGACTTTGAGGTCCACTCAGTTGTGACTACAAATCCATGTATTTTTCTTGTCTCTAACTAGTTTCATGATGAAACAGTCTATGTGAATATTTAAATATATTAACTTATTCACAAAAATATTTATATAGCAAGATTTACATATAAAAGAAGAATGGTTTTAGTTTAGTTCAAAAGAAGCTTTATAAATTATTCTTAAGAATAGAAGTGAAAGGTAAGATATTAAAATTATAAATGCTTTACAGTGATATATTAAATTATAATTTGTATTCTTCATCTGTGTATTCATTCAATTAACATTCATTAAATGCCTCTAGGTTATAGATCATGATGAGATTTGCTGTGGGCACGTGCTCTTCCTTTAACATAATCCCTGCCTTGTCAGATAAGAGATAGACATATATAAAAACAAATGCAAATGTATTGTCGTGAATGTAATAATAAAAGCACAATGATAGCACCAGGCAGAGACTTAATAATTTGACAAGGGACAAGGCAGGATTTAGATAGGAGTTAATATCAAGTCAACAAAGCTGTAAATGTATACACATCCTAGACAGAGAAAAGAGCACAGACAAAGGTACAAGAATCCTGAACTCCTAGCCAAAAGAGGTCAAGTACAAGTAGTTGTTATTTCTGAAGCATACTGGTAAGAATGAAGTACCAGCAGATGAAAGTAGAGGTTGGCCTCTAAGCTATAGGTAAACTATCAAGGGATTTAAGTAGTGGGTAATAGTCTATCAATAGTTTATCAAGATTGCCGGGAGAAATATCAATAACCTCAGATATGCAGATGACACAACCAGAGGAACTAAAAAGCCTCTTGATGAAAGTAAAAGAGGAGAGTGAAAAAGTTGGCTTAAAGCTCAACATTCAGAAAACAAAGATCATGGCATCTGGTCCCATCACTTCATGGGAAATAGATGGGGAAACAGTGGAAACAGTGTCAGACTTTACTTTTGAGGGCTCCACAATCACTGCAGATGGTGACTGCAGCCGTGAAATTAAAAGACGCTTACTCCTTGGAAGAAAAGTTATGGGCAACCTAGATAATATATTCAAAAGCAGAGACATTACTTTGCCAACTAAGGTCCGTCTAGTCAGTCATGTATGGATGTGAGAGTTGGACTGTGAAGAAGGCTGAGCGCCGAAGAATTGATGCTTTTGAACTGTGGTGTTAGAGAAGACTCTTGAGAGTCCCTTGGACTGCAAGGAGATCAGCCCTGGGATTTCTTTGGAAGGAATGATGCTAAAGCTGAAACTCCAGTACTTTGGCCACCTCATGTGAAGAGTTGAGTCATTGGAAAAGACTTTGATGCTGGGAAGGATTGGGGGCAGTAGAACAAGGGGACGACAGAGGATGAGATGGCTGGATAGCATCACTGGCTCGACTGATGCGAGTCTGAGTGAACTCTGGGAGTTGGTGATGGACAAGGAGGCCTGGCATGCTGTGATTCATGGGGTCGCAAAGAGTCGGACATGACTGAGCGACTGAACTGAACTGACTGAATAGTGTATGAGTTATATTTGGATAATATCATTTTGATAATTGTACAGAAAGGAAATTAAAAGGAAAAGTAAATTAAGTTTTCTTAATCATGAAGAAAAGAGATAAGCCCAAACCCAAGATAATGACAATAGAGCTTGTAAAAAGACAATAGAATCTGGAGACCTTTACAAAACAAAATTGGCAAACCCTGGAATCTGAACAGATGCGTGACTGTAGTGTTGAAATAGAAGGGATAGTCAAAGATAATGCTCAGCTTTCTGCTTGAGTTACTGGGTGAACAGCCGTGACATTAAGGAAACATGTTGTAGGAAGAAGGATCTGATATAGATGTCGGGAAATTAAATATATTTAGGCTTGTTGCATATAATTTCACTGTATTCCATCATTTTGGAGCTGTTAATAATGCAGCTGGAACTCAAGAAAGAAATCTTGGCTCTTTATTTGGGAGGCTGATTCTTTAGTATGAGAGAATCTTGTGAAGATTCTCAAATCTTATGAGAAGATTTAAAGAACAAGTAGTTACTATCAGCTAAAATGTTCAGTTCAGTTCCATTCACTGTAGTTACTCAGTCATGTCTGACTCTTTGTGACTCCATGGATTGTATCATGGCTGCCCTCTCTGTCCATCACCAACTCCCAGAGTTTACTCAAACTCATGTCCATTGAGTCGGTGATGCCATCCAACCATCTCATCCTCTGTCATCCCCTTCTCCTCCCACCTTCAATCTTTCCCAGTATCAGGGTCTTTTCAAAGGAGTCAGTTCTTTGCATTAGTGGCCAAAGTATTCGAGTTTCAGCTTCAACATCAGTCCTTCCAATGAATATTCAGGACTGATTTCCTTTAGGGGATAGACTGGTTGTATCTCCTTGCAGTCCAAGGGACTCTCAGGAGTCTTCTCCAATACGAAAGTTCAAAAGCATCAATTCTTCAGCACTCAGCTCTCCTTATAGTCGAGCTCTCACATCCATGCATGACTACTGGAAATAATAGCCTTAACTAGATGGACGTTTGTTGGCAAAGTAATGTTTCTGCTTTTTAATATGCTATCTCAGTTCAGTTCAGCTCAGTCGCTAAGTCATGTCCGACTCTTTGCGACCCCATGAATCACAGCATGCCAGGCCTCCCTGTCCATCCCAGAGTTCACTCAAACTCGTTTCCATTGAGTCGGTGATGCCATCCAGCCATCTCATCCTCTGTTGTCCTCTTCTCCTCCTGCCCCCAATCCCTCTCAGCATCAGGGTCTTTTCCAGTGAGTCAACCCTTCACATGAGGTGGCCAAAGTATTGGAGTTTCAGCTTCAACATCAGTCCTTCCAATGAACACCCAGGACTGATCTCCTTTAGGATGGACTGGTTGCATCTCCTTGCAGTCCAAGGGACTCTCAAGAGTCTTCTCCAACACCGCAGTTCAAAAGCATCTATTCTTCAGTGCTCAGCTTTCTTCACAGTCCAACTCTCACATCCATACATGACCACTGGAAAAACCTTGGCCATGTCTAGATGGACCTTTGTTGGCCAAGTAATATCTCTGCTTTTCAATATATTATCTATGTTGGTCATAACTTTTCTTCCAAGGAGTAAGCGTCTTTTATTTTCATGGCTGCAGTCACCATCTGCAGTGATTTTGGAGCCCAAAATAAAGTCTGCCCTGTTTCCACTGTTTCCCCATCTATTTCCCGTGAAGTGATGGGACCAGATGCCACGATCTTCGTTTTCTGAATGTTGAGTTTTAAGCCAACCTTTTTTCACCTCCTCTTTCACTTTCATCAAGAGGCTTTTTAGTTCCTCTTCACTTTCTGCCACAAGGGTGGTGTCATCTGCATATCTGAGGTTATTGATATTTCTCCCGGCAATCCTCATTCCAGCTTGTGCTTCATCCAGCCTAGCGTTTCTCATGATGTACTCTGCGTATAAGTTAAATTAGCAGGGTGACCATATACAGCCTTGACGTACTCCTTTCCTGATTGGGAACCAGTCTGTTGTTCCATGTCCAGTTCTAACTGTAGTAATTATAATATACATTAGTATGTTATAGTATAAGGTCCACAATCCAGAAAGGCTTTGCTCATCTAAAATAAATCTCTTGATAGATTTAGTGGTAATTGGGTAGCTAGAAACTCAGCAATGCACACAAATGTCCTTGAGAAAATTGTAACATATGGTGTTATATAGAGAAGCCCTAAGCAGGAATAGACATGTCAAATATAAGAAATAAATGTCTAATGATGAGTCTGAATGCAGATAAATATATAAGCATGAAGTGGAAGGAAGAATTAAGAAGATTTGGGTTTTCATACCTGATTTCTTCTGTTCTCTTTACATTAGGAAACAAAACTGTGCTTAGAACATTTGCGGTAAAAGGACAAGGGGATGAGGAGGGTACCAAAATTATTCTAGCTTCACGAAGCCCTAGATCCAGAAATGACAATAAAGGCTGTCCTGCTTTCCTAAAAGCTCAAAGTTCTCCCTTCTTTTTTTCTGTTGTTGTTGCATTCCTTCTACTTTGCCAGAAAATATAATATTTAATATATTCTTATTTATCTATGAATTACCCTTACATTTAATCTTATTTTAATCTAAGTTCTAAAATTAAAACAAATTTCTCATATTCCTTGCCAAAATTTTTCCAATCATCTCTTCATCAGACAGAGTTCTTCTGCTAGTAACATTTTTTAGTCGGGAACATGTGTGAAATATTCTGTCAGTTCTTCATGTTCAAGACCATATATATGTGTGTGTGTGTGTGTGTGTGTGTGTGTGTATTTTTTTTTCTTGAAGGACAGCTTAATTGGACATTTGGACATAATATCCTGTGAGTGCATCTGTTCCTTTAACTTTTTTGGACATGATCCTTCACTGTTGCCCTATTTTGCATATTGTTTTAGAAAACTCTTGATACCAGTCTAATTCTTGTGACTGTAACTTTTTTCAGCTTAACTGTTTGGAGGCCCTCAAAGCATTTATTTTTCTTTAAATAAAAGATTCATTACAATATTTTTGTTTGTTTGTTTAAAAAAATCAGCCTGAGAAGTAACTATACTAGGTCAGTTTTTTCTATTACCTTCTAGGTCTAGGCTTGAAAGGTCAGATACAGACTTTAGGCTTCTTTATATTTGGAATTTTTTTTAGTTTATACATATAAATATGAATTCTGTTCCACTGATTAAATTTTCTTCTTGCTGAGTACTAAATGAACATGCTATCTATATGTCTTGCATTTCAACTGCTTACACTGATCCCTTTTCCTTCTTTATTTCATTTTCCTGAATTCTGTTTCCTCCTTCTTTTATTCAGTTTCCTATGTAAGATTTTCATTTGAATCTTTCTTCCTGGAATGACTTGTCTATTTATCTTCACTTCTAGTATAATTTTAATCATTTTTCCTCTTTCTTAGTTAAATCAACTTTTATTTTGTTATAAACTGTCTTATGTCCATTTTAAGTCCTACTGGTTATTTTCTCATTCAAGGTTTTTAAGATCCCTGATTCATCATTTGAATATATTTAATTTAGTTTAGGTGTTGTATGACAATTTTATTAAACCTCATGATTGTTTTCAGAGGAAAATTTTTATCATCAAAATGTGTTGATTCCCATTTCTGATGTATCACAGTAGTTTTTTATAGATGTGGTTGGCTTTTTCTTATTTCTATTCATTTCATGGACAGCATTCGTAGTTCAAGAATGCTCTCTACTGTCCTCTTTATTTATTTTATTTTTATTTTTTAATGGATGATTGTGGGGGGGGGGGCGGTGGTGAGAGAAGGATCACCATGTCTTATTTCTTTAGAATTCTTTTTAGAAAGATTTTTTTAAACTTTTTTAAATAAAATTATTTTCCTTCACTGCCTCATTTCCTCATTTAACACTATTCTTTTGCTAAAAGTGTGTCTTTTTTGTAATTAAGGCTCTCTGAGACTGCTACTTTTAGCCCCACATACTTTAAAGCCTCTTCATTTAATCAACAGTGTTAATGGCTCAGCCCAAGTGTTGTGTTTACTATTTTGACACTTAATGTTTGACTTGCTCTATCTGGGGATGATTTCGTCTGTTTTGTTTATGTCCTCTGTGCCTTTTTACAGATGTTCTTAAGCTTACTTTCTCTACTCTATAGTCACTGTTGTGCAGTTGAACTCTGTAGGATTTTTTTTTTTTTTTTTTCTCTACAGACAAGTAGGAATGCAGTATTCTGAAGGCAGAAGTCATGCATGGTTTTATTTTCATTCTTGGTTATTTATCTAGTTTTAGGGACATTGAAGGGGCAAGTCAGAAGCAGGCAGGCACCATTTTTCTCCAGACATAATCACATAGACTTCACATTTCAAGTTGTCACAGATCTTGCAGTTTACCAGATTGAAACTAGCTTACAGATGACAAAAGAAATTAGAGAAGTATGTAAGTTGGTTAGAGTCAAATGGCTGTTTCAGATAGAATATGACTGAATTCTGAATTTCCTTACTCTGAGTTTCACAAAAAAAGTGTTGCTTCTAAAAATTAAATACAAATTAATAATTTGACATTGATAGGAAACCTTAAATGTCAAGATAACAATCAAGTAATAAAATAGTGATGGAGATTTTGGAAATGATTAGATGAATATTTTCAGCACATTTATGAGTGAGCAAGGCAACACTCAGTGAACATGAAATATTATTTACTTGAAGGAGCTGAGGAATTTTTTTTTAATGTACCTGAAATATGTTGAGATTTGAAAGACAGATTGCATTTCAGTAATATTTGCAGTAACTTGAAAACCACAACTGTGCTTCTGTGCTAAGTCATTATTAACAAAAGCTTTTTCTTTTATTTTAGTCTCTTAAAATGTAGAGCTTTCTTCTGGTAAAAATCTAGTTTAAGTTAGATTCATTGTAGTCATCAGTGGCACAGGAAAGTAATAGGTTTAAAGTGTCATGCGGTGAGTTCTAGGTTGTCAGTGTCATATAGTTTCTTTATTTTAGTCAGATGTTCACTGACTGTAAAAGGTAATTTTTATATGATTTTGAGTCTGGACAAAATAAAAGTTTTTTTTTTAATTGAGGTAACATCAGTTTATAACATTGTATGTTCCATATGCATATTATATGTTGACTTCTGTATGTATTACAGTGTGCTCACCAACAAAACTTTAGTTTGCATCTATCACCATATAGTTGATCCCTTTTACCCATTTACCTCCCCCCACAATCTTCTTTTCCTTTATTAATCATTCACTCTGTTCTCTGTATCTATGTGTCTGTTTTTGTTTGGTTTGTTTTGCTATTTTATTTTTTTTTATATTCCAAATGTAAATGAAACCATGCAGTATTTGTCTTTCTCCTGCTCCCTTTTCTGTCTCTTCTCTTTCCAGGATACCATTATCCAAACTTTGCCCTTCTGAGTAGTCAGATAGTTCTTGAAGCATTTGTTCTTTTTATTTTAAGGTCTTTATTCTGTCTCCTTTTCTACAAATATAATTTCTATATTTCTATATTCAACCTGATTAATTCTCTGTTTTATATCATTTGCTCTATTTCCACTGCTTCCTAATGCATGTTTTGAGTTCTTCAGCTCCCAGATTTCTGTTTGGTTCTGAGTTTCAATATGTTTGGTAAAGTATTCATTCTGTTCATTAATTTTATTTCTGAACTCACTGAATTGCTTTTTTTTTTTTTTTTTTTTAGTTTTCTTGACACTGGGTAAGTTTCTTCATATCAGCTATTTTAAATTCTCTATCAGTAAGATTACAATGTTTCATGACTTTGGTTTCTAGAGAATTTTTTTTTTAATACCATATTACTATGTTTCTTCATGGTACATGATGAGTTTAGTTGTTTTTCTCCTGGCCCATTTGAAGTAGTGAACACCTTTCTTCTTTAGATATAAGTCGCACCCCACCCCTCACATTCTTTTTATTGGGTTATAATAAGAGGTCTTTTTTGTTTTCCAGTAGGTGGCAACCTAACACAAGATTGTAGTTTTTCTTAACTTGTGCTGCCTCTGATTATATTTGAGAATCTGTACTTTCTACCCTCCAGGGCATCTGCTGAAGTGTTGCCCGCTGGCCTCTCTGTCACTGTGTTTACCTCTGAGGTCATTGATGCCTTGCTGTTGCTGGTGTTACTATCACCACAGGTCACTGCCTGGGGCAGTGGGATAGTCAGTGTCTCTTCTTCATCCATGAAGTTGAAGAACCGTTCAACTTCAGCTTCTTTGGCATTAGTGGTCGGGGCATAGTCTTGGATTACAGTGATATTGAATGGTTTGCCTTGGAAATAAACAGATCATTTGGTCGTTTTTTAGATTGCACCAAAGTACTGCAACTTCAAAAACTTAGCAGAGGTCACAAGACTGGAAAAGGCCAGTTTTCATTCCAATCCCAAAGAAAGGCAATGCCAAAGAATGTTCAGACTAACACACAATTGCACTCATCTCACATGCTAGCAAAGTAATGATCAAAATTCTCCAAGCTAGGCTTCAATAGTACATGAATTGAAAATTTCCAGATGTTCAAGCTGGATTTAGAAAAGGCAGAGGAACCAGAGATCAAATTGCTAACATCTGCTGGATTGTAGAAAAAGCAAGATAATTGCAGAAAAAATATCTAGTTCTGCTTTATTGACTATGCCAAAGTCTTTGACTGTGTGGATCACAACAAACTGTGAAAAATTCTTAAAGAGATGGGAATATAAGACCACCAAACCTGCCCCCTGAGAAATCTATAGCAGGTCAAGAAGCAACAGTTAGAATCGGACATGGAACAAAGAACTGGTTTCAAATTGGGAAAGGAGTACGACAAGGCTGTATGTTGTCACTCTGCTTATTTAATTATATGCAGAGTACATCATGCGAAATGCCAGGCTGCATGAAGCACAAGCTGGAATCAAGATTGCGGAAAGAATTATCAGTGACCTCAGATATGCAGGGCTTCCCTGGTGACTCAGAGGTTAAACCATCTGCCTCTAATACAGGAGACCTGGATTCGATCCCTGGGTCAGGAAGATCCTCTGGAGAAGGAAATGGCAACCCACTCCAGTATTCTTGCCTGGAGAATCCCATGGATGGAGGAGCCTGGTGGGCTACAGTCCACGGGGTTGCAAAGAGTCGGACACAACTGAGCGACTTAACTTTCAACTTTAACTTTCAGATATGCAGATGACACCAACTTTAAGGCAGAAAGTGAAGAGGAACTAAAGAGTCTCTTGATGAAAGTGAAAGAAGAGAGTGAAAAGCTGGCTTAAAACTCAGCATTCACAAAAATAAAATCATGGCATCCGGCCCCACAACTACATGGCAAATAGATGGGAAAACAATGCAAATAGTTGACAGACTTTGTTTTCATGGGCTCCAAAGTCACTGCAGATGGTAACTGCAGCCATGAAATTAAAAGATCCTTGCTCCTTGGAAGAAAAGCTATGATAACATAACTTTTTTAATATGCTCATAGAATGAGCATATTAAAAAGCAGAGACATTACTTTGCCAACAAAGGTCCATCTAGTCAAAGCTATGGTTTTTCCAATAGTCATGTATGGATGTGAGAGTTGGACTATAAAGAAAGCTGAGCACCAAAGAATCGATGCTTTTGAACTGTGGTGTTGGAGAAGACTCTTGAGAGTCCCTTGGACTGCAAGGAAATGCAACCAGTCAATACTACAGGAAATCAGTCCCAAATATTCATTGGAAGGGCTGATGCTAAAACTGAAGCTCCCATACTGTGGCCACTTGATGCAAAATACTGACTCGTTGGAAAAGACCCTGATGCTGGGAAAGATTAAAGGCAGGATGAGAAGGGAACAACAGAGTATAAGGTGGTTGGATGGCATCACCGACTCAATGGACATGAGTTTGAGCAAGGTCTGGGAGTTTATGATAGACAAGGAGGCCTGGCGTGCTGCAGTCCATGGATTCACAGAGTCGGACATGACCGAATGACTGAACTCTGTCCTGGGGGAGGCTGGGGTGGGAAGAGGAGTTTCCTGAGTTACTGGCTACACTGCTGCAGGGGAAGTGGAAGGTGTGATTTGGGTTTGCAGATGCCTCTTCAGGGTTGCTGTGCTTGTAAGCACCACCACGGGCAGCAGAGGGCCTGCTGCCACATGCACCTCTGCAGCTGAAAGCTTGGGATTGCGCTCAGCTGCCACTGCTGCTGATTTCCTGTGGCCAGGTGTTTGGATGCAGCTGGAAGGTCCAAGTGTCATGCACTGCCTATCCTGATGCTTCCAGGTTTTCTGGGGCTAGCAGACTTAGCAGCCTTGGCCATCTGTCTGGGATCACAAGCACCATCTGTACTGTTCCTCTGGTTCCGCCACCTCTGTGAGTCCCAACCCACCCACTTTGATGTGCAGGTGTGTGGAATTTTCCAGGGCCCTGGCATGTTGGGTAGAGGGACTTTTGTTGAGTTATGAATGTTTTACTGATACCAGTTTGAATAGAAAATGTCTCATGCCACCATGATGGGGATGTCACTTCTCAGAAGACTTTTTACACTGAAAAAGTCAAATGAGGATTCATTAGAAGATAGTAAAAAAATGAAATTTCCTCTAAAATTGTAATTTTTAAGGTATAACTCATCACACATATTGTTATCAAATTATGTGTCTTGTGATGATTGCAGACATGGAATACATGATGAAAGCTCACACATATATCCATATCATTTCTAACATTTTCATATGATTCATAAGATTTAACATTTAGCGCTGTCTTTTAAATCGGTGATGAAAAATTTGAACGTTGAAAAGTGATTGTCTTTTAAGTCTCTCTTGAAAAGTGAGTAACATTAAAGTGTTTCCATAAAAAATAAAATGCCCAATCTGGCCGTGAGGGTGTCTACAGGGGACAGTGGTAGGAGATGATATCACAGAGATAGTTGGAAAATGTAGAGTGAGCTGTGTTTAGATCATATAGATCTTCATAAGTTCTGAATTATATCCAGAATTGAGAAGTCACTGTAGGGTTTTGAGAAGAAGAATAAACATATATTTTATATTTTCTAAGTATCCCTTTGGTTGATGTGTTAAGGAAATACCTTAAGAAGATAAACAGAGAGAGTACTTAAGGGGGTATTGCAAGAGTCCAGATGAGAGAATGGTGTGGATTTGGGGAGAAAGCAAAACAAAACATGGTAACTGTGAGAAGAGATAAGATGATGAGAAGGACAGATTCAGGGACAAAAAATAAGTAATCTGTTTTGCATATAATAAGTTTGAAATGTTGACTGATCTTTAAAGAGGCATGTGGAATTGGTGACTGTGTATATAATACTCTAAATCAATAACTTAGAGTAGAAGTTGGCACAGATGAATTACTATGTCAGATGTTACTGAAAAAAGATGCTACTGAAAATTCGTGGAAGGTGAAGGTTGAAAATTGATTACTGATTTGACAGAGTGAGTGACTTGATAAAGCCTGATTGAAATAACTTTGTGAGTGCTCCATAAAATAAATTAGAGGCAATAAACACAGTCAGCTCTGTAGAAGGATAATAGCTGGAGGGAAATGTGGGACAAAAGGAGGTTTTTGATTGTTTGTTTTGGTTTTACATGGAATATATTCAGCTAATTCTCATGCTGATGTGGATAATCTTGTACAGTGCTACTCAAAATACTGGTCATAAACTATGTGTGAGAAGACCAAGAGATAGTAAGTTTGTGCTGGAATGTAAGTAAATGTGCCATTTCTTTCATTGACAGGGCCTTAATATATTGTAGCAGATTAGTAACAACCATTTTGTGGGTTTTAGTTTCTTAGCTGAAAGTGAGAGGGAGATATTTGTTGAGGCAATAAAAAGACAGGTATAAGAAATGATCAGAGAAAGTAATGGCAACCCACTCCAGTATTCTTGCCCGG
This sequence comes from Capra hircus, assembly GCF_001704415.2. Lineage (NCBI taxonomy): Eukaryota > Metazoa > Chordata > Mammalia > Artiodactyla > Bovidae > Capra > Capra hircus. The sequence continues at coordinate 30,483,653 of NC_030821.1, read as the reverse complement.
AAAATACCATGGATGGAGGAGCCTGGTAGGCTGCAGTCCATGGGGTCGCTAAGAGTCGGGCACGACTGAGCGACTTCACTTTCACTTTTCACTTTCATGCATTGGAGAAGGAAATGGCAACCCACTCCAGTGTTCTTGCCTGGAGAATCCCGGGGACAGCAGAGCCTTTGGGCTGCCATCTATGGGGTCGCACAGAGTCGGACACGACTGGAGCAACTTAGCAGCAGCAGCAGGAGCATAAGAAATGATAGCAGCTTCCTGCTGTCACTAGCCCAAGGAACAGCATTATTTGCTAGTTTTATCACCCTCTTCCCATACCCAAGGAGAAGGAAATGGCAACCCAACTCCAGTGTTCTTGCCTGGAAAATCCCAGGGACGGGGGAGCCTGGTGGGCTGCCGTCTAGGGGGTCGCACAGAGTCAAACAGGACTGACGCGACTTAGCAGCAGCAGCAGCAGCAGCCCACACCCAGATTCAATGTGCCATTTGTTGCCTGCCAGGATCCTGACTGATATATTTGTGTTAGTTGCTCAGTCATGTCCAGCTTTTTGTGATTCCATGGCTTCTCTGTCCATGGGATTCTCCAGGTAAGAATACTGGAGTGGATTGCCATTCCCTCCGCCAGAGGATCTTCCCGACCCAGGAATTGAACCTGGGTCTCCCACGTTGTAGGCAGATTCTTTACTGACTGAACTACCAGGAAAACCTTATATTTACCAGAAAAAATTGATGTATTTATCAAAACTTTATTAGTGCCTTCTGGGTGTGAAACTCTCCAGTCAGATAATAGGTAGGTAAATAGATAGATATCAATAGATAGACATCATTGTAAATAATGCAAGCTTTAGTTGAAAGAAGGAAGAACAGAAACTGTCAAATTCCTTTACAACACTACATTCTCACTCTTCGCTGTGCATTAAAATCACCTGGGGAAGTTTAATAATACACCCCTTCACTGGAGACAGAATCTGATTTTATTTATCTAAAGTAGATCCAGAGATTAGCATTCTTAAGTTTCCCTAGGGGATTCCAATGTACAGCTAGTTTTAGGAACTGTTTTAATAAGTTCAGATATATAAAACCCTTGCTCAGTGAACTCTAAGAAATAATAATATAACAGAAGGGAAAGGTCTTATAAATAAAAAAACTTCATTCAATGGATATGAAATAGAAGATAATTAATGAAAATAATTTCAGTTGATACTATCAAAGTATGAGTCAATATTTAAGCAGATATTGTATGCAAATTATTTAGATATCTACACAATTGGGCATTGTTTGAAATAATTATAACAGTCATATCTACAATGCAATCAGTGGGTATGAAGCATGCATCTAGTGTTGTACTTATATTAACTCTAATTTAAACTTCGTAAAGTCCTAGTGGCATAGTTATTGTTACTAACCAGTTTTTACAGATGAGAAGTAACTTGTATATGGCCACATAACTATGTGTTGTTATGCATTTCTGCTACCAAGATTAATCACTCTCCCCCTGCAAGCTAGCCCCATGTCAAATCATTATAGTATCATTTCTAAGATTGTTGTCTTTTGCTATACATTTCTATAAACTTAATTTGTTTCCATACTGTCCTTTTCCATTCTTTGTTCATATATAGCTTCATAATCTCTAATTTTCTCCAGAATTATTCCTGCATATTTTTTTAAATCTTCTTACTTTATTTTTACTTCAGGAATCCCAAAGTTTTCTATCGCAGGAAAATTACCAGAGATTGCTCCACCACTTACTGCACATTGAATCTGTGGCATAGTCCCTAAGTACTTGTCTATTACTCCTGACCCCCCTTAATCTTCACAAAAGGCTTAAAAGCTAAGGCATTATTTACATTTTGCAGTTGTTTTAAAGGTTCACTATCTCGCCCAAGGTTACAAATTTAATAAGTACTTGAACTGGGATTTAAACACGCCGGTTCTAATTCTAGAGTTCTTAATGATGGCAGCTTGCTGTGCCATTAGAAAGACTGATCTTTCAAGTTAGAACATAAGTTCTATCTCTCTGATGCTGCTTGTCCTTTTGAATTAAATTGTCCCATGGCCAGAGCAAAGTGGCCAACTATCAAAGGAAATCATCCTTTCTACCCCTGGCACCATGAAGAACAACGAAAACGCTTTCTCAGGGCTTTGCTTTTACCATTTACTGTCTACTCTATGAAGTAATAAAGATGCTGATTTTTAAAAAGTGGTGCAGCATAGCCGTCATTAATAAATTTTCTCAGGTATGAATTTCTAAGACATCTTTGTTATAGCAGGAACCTGTTGATATATATGTGTGTGTGTGTATATATATTATCAAAATATATCATATAACCTACTAAATTAAAATTCCTAGAAGATATAAAAAGAAAGAAATATACAAGAAAGCATAAAAGAGAAGTTGATTTCTGATTCTGGATTTAGTGAGTGACCTTTGTTCTACTTTAAGTGTTATGTTTCATCTGTCTTCATGACATATATAACATGTGTTTATATGTTATATAACACATTTATAACATGTGTACTCTCTTCTGAAAAATTTAATGCCATTAATTTTCCAAGCATGGAGTCACATGGATTAGATTCAAGTCAAGTAGGTTAATTGTTTCTATGTTACATTGGTTACAGTGTGTAAATGTTTTCTCACAGAGTAAATCTGTGTCCCCAACTCCTTTCTCACTGCTGGAGGGTAGACAGAGTTGAGAACTGTTCTCCAGTACAATTACAGATCGTATAGAAATATTTTCATCATAGAAAACTCAGTAAAGAAGGATCAAAGGGAAATGAGAGCAGTATGGGTGGGCTAGCTAATGGGCATAAAAGAAACAAAACACTTTAGAGAGGAGTTTGTGGTCCAGATCACTCAGCAACAGAGAACTCTAGATGCTGCACTGGTTTCCCTCAGAAATGATTAGCTAGTAGTGCTAGTTGAAGCTTGTAATAGTTCCTAAGTTTTTAATAAGCATTTGGAAAATATATCCAGGAGATCTGATTAGAAATAAATGACAGTAGGGAGAGTCCAGATGCAAAGAAAGGAACTTGTGTAAATTAACAAAGGTTTCCCGATGAGAAATTAAAATAGAAATTTAGGAATAGGGTGCATGGGGAAAAAGCTAGCAAATAAGCCCTTCGTCATGGTAAACCCTTTGAAAATGTTCATGGATTGAAGAATGAATAAAGAGCGAGGAGATAGTATGGACACATGCCCTAGAAATTAAGATGAGATACTACAGCGTGATGCTCATGTGGAAAGCCAGGGACTCTAGTCACTTTCCACACACTGGACTGCAGGGTTCACTTTTCAATCGTCCAAGAAAAAGTATATCCTCACTCAGAGATTTGAATAAAAAAAAACACTCATTAATTCAGACACTTTATGATCATATTCACCTTAGTGTCATCCTAAACCCCTCACTTTTTCTCTCATCAGTTCCTCCACCTAGCTGTTTGTTGCTTATTTCTCATATCCATCCCTTTGTTAGTATTCTTTCAGTCTCAGTACCTCACCATTTCATGCCTGAATGTATATCCATGGCTGATTCATGTCAATATATGGCAATGTATGGCAAAACCACTACAATATTATAAAGTAATTAGCTTCCAATTAAAATTAATAAATTTTAAAAGAAATTTAAAAAAATGGTAAAGTAATGGAACATTGTTGGCACCAAAAAAATTTAAAAAAAAAAAGAGAGAGAGAGAGAGAAAACATCTTCCAATCTGATTTCCTTGTTCTCTTCAAACTATTTTCTTTTCTGCTCTGAGTGAATATCTGAAATATAAGTCCTTCCCTGTTACTTCCCCTTCATCTTACCTTTACTGTATAACATTTATCTCGAGTAAAATCTGATATCTTCATCAAGGTATTAAAGATTCTCCATGATTAAATCTATGAGCCCCTTTCCCTCATTTCCCTCATTACCTATAAGCATCAATGATATTTTGCTTCTGGAACAAGTCATAAACTATTTTAGGTCTCCCTTCCTTGTTCATCTTATATAATTGTCCTGGGATGTCCTTCCCTCACATATTACTCAGAGCCTTCTGCTAGCCTTTTTATCCAAACACAGCCATGGTGCTTCTTTGAGTCTGAACTGTTTTGCACAAATTTGTTCACTGACCTCTTTTGTAAAGGTACTGTAATTTTCAAACATACTAATGTAAAGAGCAAATATTTTAAATTGTTTTGAACACATAAAATATTTTGAAAATAGTTCAAGATTGTTACAGCACAGACTTTGCTGCTGCTGCTGCTGCTAAGTTGCTTCAGTCGTGTCTGACTCTGTGCGACCCCATAGACAGCAGCCCACCAGGCTCCCCCGTCCCTGGGATTCTCCAGACAAGGACGCTGGAGTGGGTGGCCATTTCCTTCTCCAGTGCTCTACTGATTACTAAAAATAATTAAGTTGGTTATATTACACAGATTTTCACCAATCCTTAACTATTCTTTATTTACTATTGTTACATATTTTAACAATTCATGTTTTTAAGAAGAATCACCATTGTGCAAACAGTATATAACAAAATATCATCTTCACATTTTGATACATCAGAAAATTATCACTTATATAACTCCCCTGCAATGCAAAAGATGTGGGTTTGATCCCTGGGTCAGGAAGATCTCCTGGAGGAGGAAATGGCAACCCATTGCAGTATTCTTGCCTGAAAAATCACATGGATAAAGGAGCCTGGTGGGCTACAGTCTAAAGGGTTGCAAAAGTCAGACACAACTGAGCATGCACGCACTTATAGAATGTCATATTATAGCTCAGAAATAAAGGCAGAAAGGGCCAGGGCTAATGTGGTTCTTACTATATTTTATTTTTTCAAAGAGTAAATGCATATATAAAGACTAAAAATTAATTCACTTCTAACAATAATATGCAGATGACACCACCCTTATGGCAGAAAGTGAAGAGGAATTAAAAAGCCTCGTGATGAAAGTGAAAGAGGAGAGTGAAAAAGTTGGCTTAAAGCTCAACATTCAGAAAACGAAGATCATGGCATCTGGTCCCATCACTTCATGGCAAATAGATGGGGAAACAGTGGAAACAGTGGCAGACTTTATTTTTTTGGGCTCCAAAATCACTGCAGATGGTGACTGCAGCCATGAAATTAAAAGATACTTACTCCTTGGAAGGAAAGCTATGACCAACCTAGATAGCATATTCAAAAGCAGAGACATTATTTTTCCAACAAAGGTCCGTCTAGTCAAGGCTATGTTTTTTGCAGTAGTCATATATGGATGTGAGAGTTGGACTGTGAAGAAGGTTGAGCGCCAAAGAATTGATGCTTTTGAACTGTGGTGTTGGAAAAGACTCTTGAGAGTCCCTTGGACTGCAAGGAGATCCAACCAGTCCATTCTGAAGGAGATCAGCCCTGGGTGTTCTTTGGAAGGAATGATGCTAAAGCTGAAACTCCAGTACTTTGGCCACCTCATGCAAAGAGTTGACTCATTGGAAAAGACTCTGATGCTGGGAGGGATTGGGGACAGGAGGAAAAGGAGATGACAGAGGATTAGATGGCTGGATGGCATCACCGACTCGATGGGCATGAGTTTGAGTGGACTTCGGGAGTTGGTGATGGACAGGGAGGCCTGGCATACTGAGATTCATGGGGTTGCATAGAGTCAGACATGACTGAGCGACTGAACTGAACTAAACTGAACAGTAAAATAAAAGGTTTCATAAATGTCTTAATTATAGCTATTTAACGAAACTTAGTAGGAGAAATAACAAGTGAAACATTTTTGAACAAATGAAAAACTTTTGAATACTTAGTCTCCAAGTTTATCATTAAGCATAAATATGATAAATTGAAAAAATTAAGTATTCTTAATATACTTCTTTTAAAGTAAGATAAAACTATAATCAAAGTATAAACTCATGAATTTTTAGAAAAAAGTAATTTGTCTTTATTCAGAAACTTACTTTTTGGAATACTTTTCTTCTTTGCCTTGTTTTAATTTTGATATTTTTATTAAACCTTCAAAGAACTACATATTGATTTTATATAAAATCATGAACAGTATATTTAATTTTTTTTAAACTTATACGAGAAGCTGTTCTCCCTACATTCATTTAACAAGTCCTTTAAATCTTCCTTAGTGTGCAAATCGGAGAAGGCAATGTCAACTCAATCCAGTACTCTTGCCTGGAAAATACCATGGATGGAGGAGCCTGGTAGGCTGCAGTCCATGGGGTAGTGATGAGTTGGACACGACTGAGCAACTTCACTTTCACTTTTCATTTTCATGCACTGGAGAAGGAAAAGGCAACCCACTCCAGTGTTCTTGCTTGAAGAATCCCAGGGACTGGGGAACCTGGTGGACGGCGGACTATGGGGTCACACAGAGTCGGAAACGACTGAAGCGACTTAGCAGCATCAGCAACAGCAAGGAAAAAAAAAATAGAGTTTCATGTGTGAGAAAATCAGAGAAGCATCTGTACTTCATAATCCTGTCCAGAGCCCATGTATATTACTGTAGCACTTTGAAGGTAATATAATTCCCACATGAAACAATTATTCTCCATACCTAAAATTTGATTTCTGTCCACTTGACTGACAAATTTTAATAAGTAACGTAAAAATTTAATTTAATAGCCAACATTTCCATCTTATATTTATTTTTTGCCTCACCACATGGCTTTCAGGATCTTAGTTTCCCAATCATGGTTTGGACCTGTGCTCCTTGCAGTGGAATCAAGGGGTCTTAAGCACTGGATTGTCAGTGAATTTCCATCATTTCCATTTTATTTTAAATCAAAATAAATAATATGTAATAGGTATGTTTTTTTTTCTGTACTAAATGTAGAAATAAATATCCTTATTTTCCACTCAGATACATTATTTTAACATCTCAATTCACAGATGTTAGATGATAGGTGACACATTACTATTCATATAATATGGTCATTAAATTTCAAAATTTTAATTAAACTTCAAAAATATTTGTTGTATTAATAAAACATATTGTGGGAACAAAATAAGGAGAAAAAAAGTTCACTGTTGATTTTGTTAAGTATATTTGATAGGATTTTCCCTATAAAATATATCTCTCACCTCTTTCTTGAACTCCATATCAAATTGTTAATATTTTCATCACCACTAATCTTTATTCTCAGTATGTCCAAAACAAATTATTTGCATTTTACTAAAACCTTTTTTTCATATTCCCCACCCCTTGGGTGATAACTCACTAACTTTTCTGTCATCTCAACTAGAAATTCAGAATCATCTTCTACTCTACCTCCTAACCATTCTTTTTCTAAATTACTTGTTGAAATGATCCCATCTCTCAGAAGGAGGGATATACTCATCTTAGCTACTTATTTTTCTTTTTTTACTTGATTAACTATAGTCTTCTCACTGTTCTTTGTATCCCTAGTATATGCCTTCTTTATTCCAAATTTATCTTTATAAAGCATAAATTCCCTGCTTTACTAACACAAATCATCCAAAAGCCTACCAGCTAATTAACAAAAACAAAAAACTTTGATAAATCTGTGAGGATTATATTATGGGAAATCAATTTAGAAAAGTAATTTTGAGTAACATATAATAAAGTATAAAGTTCTTAGAATGCCACATTGAAGCTTTTATAATTGCCTACTGCTGCTGTTGCTGCTGCTGCTAAGTCACGTCAGTCGTGTCCGACTCTGTGTGACCCCATAGACAGCAGCCCACCAGGCTCCCGTCCCTGAGCTTCTCCAGGCAAGAACACTGGAGTGGGTTGCCATTTCCTTCTCCAGTGCATGAAGGTGAAAAGTGAAAGTGAAGTCGCTCAGTCGTGTCCGACTACTTACTTTCAACATGTTTACAGACAGAATAGAAAACAACAAAGAATCTGACAATTTAATTAACCAGAAGGCATATAAAGAACTCTGCTGAATGCTTACTATCTACAAATAGTTAAAGATTTGATATTTCACTTCTCTACCCCTCAGCACATTTAGTATAGTACCATGGACAGAGCAGTTATTTGGTCATATTAATAGTCTGTATTTGAATTGAACCATCTAGTCCCGTACTCTTTATTTATTATGATACTATGAATACTTTGAGAAGTGAAATAATGTGCCCAAAGAACTTAACAAGAACCACAATGTAGTTTTTAGTTTAGAAATGTGTGCATGATCAAAGACACAAGAATGCCATCTGGTGGTAACTTACGCAAAGCAACTGTACTAAATGACTTCTACTGCTAATAGGAGGCAGACCAGAAGGCTGTAGTTGACAACTATAACTTTTCAAGGGGAAAAAAAAATCATGTTACAGGGAAATAATTATAAATACATTATTGTTCACATAGTTCACCTTATTAACTAAAATGTTCATCTTCAAGATAGTTGGCTCGAGTCAAATAGAGTTTCACTGGCAATACAATGGAGCCAATCTTATTAACTGTAACTTGGAAGTATGACATGTACATAACACATGCATGGAGTATGATGTATTAAAACAGTGGCACTTGTATGCAAATGATAAAAAGATATGAGGGCATGCTCAAAATTGTTTCACCAATATGAATGTATAATCAAAAATATTTCCTACATTGTAGTTGTAAACATGTGAACTAAACACAGAAAAAAACACATTTTTTGTAAGTATTTTTAACAACTTCCAAACTAGCTCTGATACAAAATTACAGGAGCCAGAATTTTGGAAAATATCAATGGCTTAGTTTATGCTTGGCTATTCCCAGGTGGCTCAGTCGGTAAAGTGTCTGCCCGCAATGTAGGAGACCAGAGTTCGATCCCTGGGTTGGGAAGATCCACTGGAGAAGGAAATGGCAACCCACTCCAGTCTTCTTGCCTGGAAAATTCCATGGATGGAGAAGCCTGGTAGGCTACAGTCCATGGGGGTTGCAAAGAGTTGGACACGATTGAGTGAATTCACTCTTTCTTTCATTATTGAAGGTGAGGTTTATCATGAAAAATAATTCTAGATCCTATCTCTAATATAGATATCAGTTGTTTGTTTGAAACCAAAATATTCAATTCACAAGTCAGACATTAAGTAAAAGGGGTGAAATGATTAAATTGCCTATGTAGTTTTTACATATATTTATGAACATATATATGTTTATGCTTTACAGCATTTATGTATAATATCAAAATTAATAATTGCAATCTATTTCAAGCCAAACTAGAATACGTTTATTTAGGAATTCCATTGGTGATCTTTTTCGTAAGTGATTCTGTCAACAGCACATTTAATGAGAAATAAATGAAACTATGGCATGGCCCTACCAGTGAGTAAATCTTGAGTTGACTCCATGTTAGTAAATAAATTAGGAAACTCAATGAGGTAATTTGAAGGTGCCCCTAGTTAATTGAAACAAAGATTGCATGTGCTTCTTCAAAAAAAAAAAAGAAATGGATGACTTCTTAATTGGCCTTCTACTTTTTTCTTATGGAAATTCCTATACTAGCAAAGCCCATTCTAGGAGGAGGGTACAATTCTCCTCAATAAGTTAGCAATACCTCATAAGACTTTAAATCAAACATGTTGGAATTAGGACTCTCTGGGGCCTATTGAGCCATTCCCCTAAAAAAGCAGCACTTATCTGGCTATTCCTGCTTAAGTTTGGGATTAATGCTGGAGATTTAATAGGAAATACAACTACAAAAGGGAGCTTTCCCAGTGGCTCAGCCGGTAAACAATCTGCCTGCATTGCAGGAGATGCAGATTCAATCCCTGGGCTCGGAAGATACCCTGAAGTAGGGCTTGGCGACCTACTCCAGTATTCTTTCTTGGAAAATCCCATGGACAGAGGAGCCTAGTTAACTGTAGTCCATAAGACCACAAAGAATGAGACACAACTGATGTGACTTAGCATGCGCACGTGACTACAAGAAATGTTAAATCACTTTAAATTACAAATTTAAAAAGAACTCATTGAAGTTTAAGGAAAAATGTAACAATAAATTATTTTTTTAATTTATGCATACTTATTTGGCCCCAGAACAATGAAGTATACACTGTTAGTTTAATAGGTTTGTTTCCATTAGGGCTATTTAAATCCCTTTGTGTTAATAAATGATCTGCATTTATATGTAATAGCTTTTAATAAAAGTTATGGACTAAACCTTTTAGTTATCAATAATCTAACATAGTATAGTGCTAAGGATAAAAAAGAAAACAAAAACTTACATTTCATTTTGTTCCAACAAATAACTGAAATTAAGTATCTGCCTGAGATCATGTTAGTCCATTCTAATTAGAGTGAACAGTTCTATCCCCAACCTCTGACTGCTCTTGAAGACTAAAAGACAGATTTACACTTTCATCTCCTTCTGCTAGTAAAAATGTTTTACTCCTGAAAGTTTTTATTTAGAATATACATGTTATATTGGTTGTTACTTGTGGCCATGCGATATTCTCAAATTATGTTTAACAAAATTGGTGATAGAATAGGCTTATATTCCAGGGGGTGGGAGGTATTTGTGGGATAGCAGTGACTGTGGTGGTTAAGAGTTTAATATTGGAATCAGATGGCTTAGTTTATGGTTTGGATTTGGAGCTCAATACTTATATGCAGTGTGACTTTCATAAGTTACTTACTTTGCCTACATTTCCTTATCTGTAACATGTAGTTACTAATAGTATCTCCTGGTGCTATTGAAAGGAACACATTTAAAGTACTTAGAAAAGTGCCTGACACATACAACACTAAATAAATAATAGCTGCTATTCTCAGGCTAATAAGTGCTATTACAAGACATGAGTTTGCTCAAAAATAGAATTTTTCAGTCAAAATTTTGTTCCAACTAAGAAAATTACAGTGACTAGCATAAAGGTTATTATAGTAAATAATATATTGTAAAATAATGCTTTCAAAATAAAATCAACTTTATGGTTTTCAAATTGAATAGCATAAGGAACCCTATGTATTAATCAAATACAGAATGGATATGCCATCACAGTATTATGTTCTGTCACTATATGAGATTGTTATTCAGTTGGTACTCTTGAAACATTGCCGACAGAGATCTTATCATCTGTATAGGGGTCCCCAGATTCCAGGATCTAATACCTGTTAATCTGAAGTGGAACAGATGTAATAATAATAGAAATAAAGTGCACAATAAATGTAAGGCACTTGAATTATCCTGAAACCATCTTCCTTACCCTGGTCTGTGGAAATATTGTCTTTCCTGAAATTTGTTCCTGATGCCAAAAGTTTGGGGACCTCTGATCAAGTAGGAACCAAACAGAATTCATAACATCAGTTGTCCATAATTCAAGACAATGTAAATTTATGAATTTTCCATTAGGGCTTTATTATTCTGAAATCTGAGTTCTGATCCTAGTAGAGAATTTTTATGTCATGTCATAACTAAGATACCTCTGACCTTTCAGTGGTGCAGACAGCTTCACCTAGGATAGATCATCAAAGACAGGTGATGTTTATACCACTTAATACAATGGGCAAAGCCTCCTTTATCTCAAAACTGTTTGCTTCATCGATCTGTCATTCTTCCTGAAAATCAGAACCAATAGAGATATTGATTAATTCTTTCAGTCATATATTTAGGTCTTTATCCCTCCGTTCAGTCTCTCAGTTGTGTCCAACTCTTTGCAACCCCATGGACTGCAGCAAGCCAGGCTTCCCTGTCCATCGCTAACTCACAGAGCTTGCTCAAAGTCATATCCATTGAGCTGGTGATCCCATCTAACCATCTCATCCTCTGTCATCCCTTTCTCCTCCTGTCTTCAATCTTTCCCAGCATCAGGGTCTTTTCCAATGAATAACTGATCTGTATGGAATTTTGTTGGCAAAGTAATGTCTCTGCTTTTCAATATGCTGTCTAGATTGATCATAGCTTTCCTTCCCAAAAGCAGTCCATGGAATTTTCTAGGCCAGAATACTGGAGTGGGTAGCCTTTCCCTTCTCCAAGGGACCTTTCCAACCCAGGGATCGAACTCAGGTCTCCCACATTGCAAATGGATTCTTTACCAGCTGAGCCACAAGGGAAGCCTATCTTTATCTCTAACTTGCCTTAAATATATCTGCAAGATAGATAGATAGATAGATAGATATACCACAAGAATCATGGGTGCTCAAATTAACAAGTCATTCTCTCTTCAAGTAAAACATTGTTCTTTAAACTTTAATGGGAAATAATAAGCAAAAAGATTAATTGAGGTACTGTAATAAAAACTCTTTATGATATAGTATGATACATTATTACTACATTGTGTCAATGTACCTAAAATTGCTACAGTTTAAAAGCTGAAATGAATAAGTTGGGGTGGGATTCAAATATAAGATGCTTCCAAAATATAAAATCAGAAATAGAATAAAAAACTTCGACACTCTTTCTGAAATTAAAAAAAAATGAATTTTGCATTCCAGGATAGCATATGCACAACTCAGAATATGTTGTCAAGGCAATTATGTTATTAACTGATTATTTTCTCAGAAAAGCAGGTGGTAAAATAAATTATGTTCTTAAGAATTTTTCTTAGATTTCCTATTTCTGGAGAGTGTTCTTCCATGAAGAATTAAAACAGAGTTAGTGAAAGGGCTCCCATATTGTTACTTAATGGAAAAATATTTTCCTGTCTACATTACCAGTGGCAGAATTTCCTATTTTGGATTTGTTATTTTGGGTAACAATGTAATCTTTAAAATAGGAACACATGAAAATGGTTTTATCATTGGTTATTTGAGCACCAGGGAAGAGAAAGCTCTGCAGCTGCTTTAGACAGCTGACAGGAGTCAGCTCAAGATTGATGAGCCATTGTAACATAAGCATTGAGTATATACTTGGAACAAGTGACCAGTATGTTGTAAGGCGTCCCCACTTTTCAAAAGTTTGCTTCACACCATTTGGTTTTCATGAAAGATCTACCTTAGTACCTGTTTTCACTAACTGAAAGAAATCTAAAGAGAATTTTCACTTTTACCAAAAAAGTGAAAGCGTTAGTCACTCAGTAATATCTGACTCTTTGTGACCCCATGGAGTATAATCCACCAGGCTCCTCTGTCCGTGGAATTCTCTAGGCAAGAATACTGGAGTGGGTTGCCATTTCCTTCTCCAGGGGATTTTCCTTACCCAGAGATCGAACTCAAGTCTCCTGCATTGTAGGCAGATTCTTTACTGTCTGAGACACCAAGGAAGCCCCATTTTTACCTTTCACTTTAAATGAAAAAAGAAAAAAAAAAGGTGAAAGGTAAAATTGAAGTTCAGCATTTGTTTTGCAGCAAGATTCCCAGGTGGTACTAGTGGTAAAGAACCCGCCTGCCAAGGCAGGAGATGTAAAAGACATGGGTTCAGTCCCTGGGTTGGGAAGATCCCCTGGAGAAAGGCATGGCAATCCACTCCAGTATTCTTGCCTGGAGAATACTATGGACAGAGGCTCCTGGGAGGCTAAAGTCCATAGGGTCACGAAGAGTGGGACATGACTGAAGTGACTAGCATGCACGAGGTGTTATAGAGGCAGTGTGTCCCCTGGGCGCTAAGAGCGGCACCACCAAACTCCTTGCCTGGGAACTACACTCAGCATCTTAGCATCAGGCCACCATGGCTTCAAACTGTGTCTGTAGCATCTGTGCTTTATCTCAATTTATTTTTGTGCATCTGTTAGCAAGATGTGTCCTAAGGTAGCTGCTTCTTCACTTTCTTCTTTATGGCTTACAGAAGGATTCATAGGAATGCTCTATTTTGGATAATGAGGGGAAACTGTACCCCTTTTTCCACAAACCCAGAACACAGTCAAGGACACTGAGGTTTGAAGTGAAGTGGCATCCCTCACTGTTACACTTAAGAAATCACTCACAAAATATACGTTTCTAATCTCCAGAGCTCTAGTTGAGGTCACTTCCTAAGAGGACAAAGGAAGTCCCCTAGGGGATGCAACAATTCTGTTTTCCTTGTGGCCAAGATTGTCCCCTGACTGCATTGAGCTGCTTAAACCATTCCATCAACGGACAAATAAATAAAGGATTTGCTGTTTTGGCTTTGTTGATTGATCTTGATTATAAATGGGAAAAAGAGTCCCTGGTTTACACTGGGATCAAGAAGGAATATGTATAGAAAACAGTAGATTTAGCAGACTGCCAGTGAATACTTTTGTGCACAGAAATAAATTAATGAAGCATTACAACATAAATCAACAGGTTCACAAATGGCTCAGACACTTTGGGAATAAAGATCCGGGTCACAACATCGTGACCAGTTGAAACAGCAGCTGAGGGCAAAATATAAAATGCTTGGTGAATAGATGGAGACACCGAAAATGGCTCCAAAAATTGTCAGTTACAGGAAAAAAAAAAAAAGGATCACTAGTAGTGTTTTCTCCCTTCCTTTGTTATAGAAGTATCTGCATATATATAGACCAATTTTTATTCTTTCTTCTATTTCTCTGTAATTTTATATAAGGCATGTTGGTGGTAGTTGAGCTTCCCAGGTAGCACTAGTGGTAAAGAACCTGCCTCCTAGTGCAGGAGACGTAAGAGGTGCTGGTTTGATCCCTGGGTTGGGAAGATCTCCTGGAGAAGGGCATGACTACCCACTCCATTATTCTTGCCTGGAGAATCTCATGGACTGAGGAGCCTGATCAGCTACAATTCCATAGAGTTGAAAAGAGTCTGACACGACTGAAGCAATTGAGCACACATGCTCATGTTGGTGATAGTTAGCCTTTTCATGTAGGCTTTAAGTTGTAAGGATGTCAAGAGGCTTTGTGATGAGCTAGGTGATGGGAGCTAACAGTAGTTGCTAAGGATGTGCACCTCTCATTTGGAGAAGAGAGCAAACATGTCTTCATCTATACAAGGCAGACTTCCCTGTTCAGTACCAATTTCTCAAATGGGAGACACTCACAAGAGACTTTTGAGGTAAAAAAGAAACGAAAGCTGCTATCCCTCAACAGGCTGATGAGTTCAGAGACTTTATCAAGTGACAGACTAATAGTTTTGCCAGAGGGTTCACGGCCTTTCTCCACTTGCCTACTTTGAAGTTACACGAAGCTGAGCGGCAATTCCCCGTGATTCTCGCACTTCTTGATTTTCTGAATGTCAGAAGCCACTTCCCTGTCCTGACCATCACTCTCCTAGTTCTTGTCTGGTTTTGCAGACTTTTAATTTTCTGTATTAATCCTTCTTGTCTATATAATAGAGTGTTTCTCTTTTTCCATTAGATCTGTCTGATACAGTAATTACTGTATTTTCTCCTAGCAAGCCATTGAAATTACTGCTCTCAGGAAAAGAAAGCTTCTCTTCTCACCGTAATTCATATCCCTAAAATCTCAGCTTCTTTCCATCTTTTGGATAAAACTGTAGATTTGTGTATTTTGAAAGGAGCTCTAAAGTGACTTTTATCTCCACTATTATGATAGCTCTCATCGTGAAAGACTAGACTAGGGTTGATTATATTCTGACTTCGACCTCTGTTCAACATTTCCTTCTTTTTGAATCAGGTCCCTCAACCACTTTGTACCTTGTCTATCCTGAATGAACAGAGAATCCTCAGTGGTCATATAATTTGTCCATTACCAGTATGTGTACTTTCCATTGCCCTGGCCTACTTTCCAACAGCTTTCTATCAAGTGTGTGGTACTTTCTGCATGTGCACCTTGCATTATTCATCATACTTTTCTCCTGTTCAGCCTTTCTCCAGCCACACAGGCCCATTCTTCTTCCCAAAACTACTTTATTATTTCAAGATAAACTTCGGCAAATTATAGTCACCTTTTTTCCCTCATAGAGCACAAATATAAGCAATTTAGTCAATTAAATATTAGATGATTTGTAAGCACAAGGAAAATTGGGATAGTGAGTGGAACTCTTTAAGATTCAGTATCCTTAAAACTCCTTATTTATTGAGGGAGAGCAAACTTTTTGCTGATATTACATAAGTTGGCAAGGTTTTATAAAGTGTGTACAGGCATTTCCTGTGATAACTCCTAACAGCAGCTTAATAGCTCTATTCCCATTCTATGTAGATCTCCTTTAAGACTTCCTACATGTTATTTCCACTGAGGCAGGTCATTTATAAAATCATTTAAACCATATTAGAAATTTAGGAAGAATCCCTTGTGTATAGAGGCTCTTGAGCTGTTTCTGTACACTGCTTTTTGACATGTTTGTGATGAGGCCTTATTTCCCCCCCAATTTAATTCAGTTTTATTTAACAACATTTCCTAAGTATCAGTCATGACCCTGGGATACAATTATGGTCATCCCTTCCAGAAATAGTAAAAGAGATATATTTCTCCTATAAATATTTAATTTTAATTTTTACTTAGCTTTTCTATAAAACTGAATTATTTTAACTATAAAAGCAATACATGTTTTTATATTAAAAATAAAATAAAAATATTTTTAAAATAAAAATTAAACACAAGAAAATAGCTATGACTCCCATTCATCTCCACACCTTTGTCCCCAGATAACAAGTTTTTCACTTAATATTTGTAATTTTTATACCACTTGCCACCATAACTTTACACCTAAACCTACACCTCTACTTATTGTTCACTTATCAAAGTTATGCAGTATCTTTTGACATCAGCAATGAAAACTATGAAATTGATGTACTTCTTAGTCACTCCATTTTCCAACTGAAGTAAGTGTATCATTTTTTTAATTACAGATAGTACTTAAAAACTTGTTTTAAAACATTTTTATCAGGAAAATAATCAAGGAATAAGTCCACATGGTAGCAAGAACTGAAGACCTTATAATAAAAACAGTATCAATCCTTCCTGCTTGCCCTACAGGCAACATTCTAAAATCATTTGTATCTTCAGTTTTCTGGGTACTGTTACTTCAACAATTTTTGGTAAATAAATATATACCTTTATTTTATATATATATATATATATGATAATATATATTTGACTCTCTGGAAAAAAAAATAACATCTCACTCACTCACATGACCCTCTTTCTTTTCTTTGTTTCCCCCTATTGGAAGAAAAGAAAGAGACAAAGAAAAAGGGAACAATGCCTTGAAAATCAATAAAGAAAGTTATGCCAAAGAGAAGCGGGTAACCAACAGGGTAATAGAGCATAGTAGAGTAATGAGAGAAGGACTAAGAATTTATTATTGAATCTTATAAGATGAAAGACATTGGTGTTTATTACAATAGCAGTTTTTATGGAGTTGTTGGGGAAGAGGTTGACTACAATGCTTTTAAGAGAGAGTAGGAAGTGAGGAATTGGAGACATGGATTATTGACTGTTCATTTTAGAGGACTGACTGCAAAAAAATGCTAGAGAAATGGAATGGTAGTTACGGAAACAGAATCAAGAGAAGTATTATTTTAAAATTCAGAGAAACAATACCATTTCTGAAACATGATAGGTATGAACATAGAGAGTAAAAACAATTATGATATAGTAGAAAAAAAAAGACAATAGCTGGAATGATGTCCTTGATTAGGAGAAAGCATAGATGATCTAGTGCTCAAGCGAGTAGGTGATGGTAAGTGGACAAATTAATTGATGTGCTTCTATCTCAAGAGTCAGTAATTTTTAGCGAAAGTAGAGTTTTTAATAAAAAAAGGATAGAGAGAAAGCTTATAAACATAACTTCATGTATGTTTTCAGGTAGAACATTTTTAGTAAACACCAGAATAACTTTTCTTTTTAAATGATAAAACTATTATTTTTATTAGCCTCTGTCAGTAGAACATTTTTTTTTAAAGAACTTGCATTTGCTATAGAAAAAATCAAATTGTTTAGCGCAATCAAAGCCCTGTCACTGCCTCTCTGATTTCATCTCATACTACTCGACCTTTGGATCATTCTGTTTCAGTCACAATGGCCTTTTAGTTATTATATGAACATGCAAAGTACCTACATGCCTTAAGAATTCATATTTACTCTTCTGTCAATCTGCATATAGTCTTATATTTCATGTATTCTCACCATTAAAAAATCTACCGTCATAAACAAAGCACCTATGTTCTCTCACTTCCTGCATTGTTTTACTTCACAGAATTTATCACCATCAAGAAATTATGTGTTTCGCTTATTTGTGTAAAAACTTTCTCCTCCCATATGAATATATAGAAGCAGGAATTTTAGATTTTTTGATCTGTTTCTATGTTCCCAGCACTAAGAATGATGTCTTAGTCATACATGGGCTTCCCAGGTGGTGTAGTGGAAAAGAATCCACCTACCAGTGCAGGAGATGCAAGAGATGTGGGTTCAATTCAGTGATCCCCAAGAGAAGGAAATGGCAACCCACTCCAGTATTCTTGTCTTGAAAATTCCATGGACAGAGGACCCTAGTGGGCTACTGTCCATGAGGTCACAGAGTTGGACATGATTGAGTACAGACTCATGTATACATGATAGTTAATAAAATTATGGAATGAAGTTAATATTTATTATGATTTCTGGAAAACTTACTCAACAATTACAGATTCCTTTTTTAACATCACATAAGGTTGTTCTTGTGCCATGATTGGATTTTGTTTTGTTTTTGTAACAGATATCATACTCTCTGTACCTCCTTATGTGATTGCAGAAAGCTCATTTTTAGTATCCTCTTTATGAATTGTATTGTCAGGAGGTTTGTTTGTTTGTTTGTTTTCATTCAACATGCTTGTAAACTGTTTATGAATAGTTATTGCTAGATATTTTCATTCCTTTCTGTTTTTGATTCACAGTAACTTACTACCTAATCCTCTGCCCTGAGTGAATTCTAATTTTTGAGTAACATTCTGTAGTGTTTCTCTGTGACTATCAGGGAAAGATGTTAGTTTTCTCTTGGTAGGAAGAAGGTCTCTTGGCAAGGTCTGAGTTTTCAATAGAGCTGTGAATAGACCATTCATTATCTTTTTTGGATCAAAAAGAACATTAAACTTGCTATATAAAACCAGTCAATATCTACTCCCCAACTCCCCGGTTTTAGCTACTGAGGCATATTGCTGTCTAACTACAACATAGGCTACAGTGCTACAGAGTAATGTTTATTTATTGAATAAAATTAATACAGGTGTGTTTCTTTTATCCCAAAGACTAATTTTAACTTTTACAGTGTTTTGTTGTTATTGTTATTTTTTACTATTTCTTCCAAAACTTGTTAGGACTTTTATCCAACAGAAGAAAAACTGTAGGAAAGCAAAGGCCACCAGTTTCTAGTATAGATGCTATATTGTACTTAATTGGTTTTTTATCTCTTTCTCTTTTTATTTGCAATAAATTTGTGCATAGTCAACCTAAATGAGAATTGTATATTATAATCCTTGCCTGTAACCAACCAATACAAACCAAGTATGTTTGTATCACTCAGTAGTTTAGATGGCATAGTAATATAACTAATTTTGTTCTTGCTCAGTTGCAGTCTCTTTATGACTCTATGGGCTGTAGCCTGCCAGGCTCTTCTGTCCATGGGATTTTCCAGGCAAGAACACTGGAGTAGGTTGCCATTTCCTTCTACAGGGGATTGTCCCAACTGAGAGAACAAATTCACATTTCTTTAGCTCTCCTGCATTGGCAGGCGGGTTCTTTACTGCTAGCACCACGTGGGAAGGCATTCGTCTTGTAGCAATTCATAATAAAAATAGATATGCCCTTCAGTTCACAATGACACAACCCTTATAACAGAAAGCTAAGAGGAACTAGAGCCTCTTGATGAAAGTAGAACAGGAGAGTGAAAAAGTTGGCTTAAAACTCAACATTCAAAAAACTAAGATCATGGCATCCGGTCCCATCACTTCATGGCAAACAGATGGGGAAACAATAGGAACAGTGAGAGACTTTACTTTCTTGGGCTCCAGAATCACTGCAGATGGTGACTGCAGCCATGAAGTTAAAAGACACTTGCTCCTTGGAAGAAAAGCTATGACCAACCTAGACAGCATATTAAAACCAGAGACATTACTTTGCCAACAGAGGTCCATAAAGACAAAGCTATGGTTTTTCCAGTGGTCACGTATGGATGTGAGAGTTGAACACTGAAGCTGAGCACTGAAAAATTAATGCTTTTGAACCGCGGTGTTGGAGAACTCTTGAGAGTCACTTGTACTGCAAGGAGATCAAACTGGTCATTTCTAAAATAAATCAACTCTGAGTATTCATTGGAAGGACTGATGCTAAAGCTGGTGCTCCAATACTTTGGCCACCTGATGTGAAGAACTGACTCATTGGAAGAGACCCCGATTCTGGGAAAGATTGAAGGCAGGAGGAGAAGGGGATGACAGAGGATGAGATGGTTGGATGGCATCACCAACTCGATGGACATGAGTTTGAGCAAACTCTGGAAGTTGGTAATGGACAGGGAATCCTGGCTTGGTGAAGTGCATGCGGTCACGAAGAGTCAGATATCACTGAGTGACTGAACTGAACTGATGCACTTCAATTCACAATTTCTAGCATATATTTGATTTTCTTCTGGTTGCTCTTTATTGAAGCATATTTATGTTATTTTAATATGTAAATTAGCAGGAAAAAGTCAATTCTTCCTAAAATATATTTGATAAACAATTCATTTTAACATTTTTTGCTGACAAGTGTTGATAAATGAAAATCATGACTCATCAGAAGCCCATCCAGAATGTACTATTTGGTTTCAACATGAAGCACAATGCATGTCATTAACAAAATATTTTACACTATCAGTTAACTTATAATTTTCTAAAATATTAACTTTAAACATCTCTTCAGTCTTTTCACACC
Organism: Capra hircus; assembly: GCF_001704415.2. Taxonomy (NCBI): domain Eukaryota; kingdom Metazoa; phylum Chordata; class Mammalia; order Artiodactyla; family Bovidae; genus Capra; species Capra hircus. The sequence goes on along the minus strand of NC_030821.1, from coordinate 30,463,020 downwards.
AAACTACCAGTGATTTCAGAGGAATTATTTCTATTTCTTTTTAGTAAACAGAGTGTAAAGTCATGGTCTACCTCAGTTTTACCATTAATTTAGATGTCATTGATTAGATATTATATTCAACAAGATCTGGGAATTTGTCCTGTGACATATAACAGTTTCTGACTTACAATAGGTAATCAATAAATACTCATTGAATAAAAATTTTCTGAGCAAACACAATACTCTGTGTCTTAATTTTCTTTTCTTTAACAAGAGGAATTTAATGGGGATATACAGGATTAGCATTCAAGATATTTTTCTGATAAAATTAGAGAAATAATCTAAGAATCTATTCTTAGACCTGACAACTGAAAAATAAACGTTCAAAATTCTGCATGTCTATTTAAGCAAGTGAAGATAATTAAATTCATTTTCATTGGTATTAAATTGATTTATCTATGCACTTAGTTTTTATTCATATTTTCAGTTGGAAGTTTGAGACACACTTGTACAATATTTGTATGTATTTAATAATCATAAATTAAAATATGATTTGACTATATATGTCACAGATTCTTATTTACTTATTTTTAAATTTTTTGTAGTGTCATAAAATATAATTTCATTCAGGAAAAATAAGATTTTTCTAGAATAATAGTCCAGAAGCCTGACATTTATGTCCTTTATTCTTCATCATTATGACCTAAAGTTATATTTGGTAAACATATCACTGTTAATGTGTCTTTGTCTCTGCTGAATTATAAAAAGCACATTTCAATTCCTCAGGCTAGAAATTTTATTCTTTAAATGGTTCACAGTGCCTCTGGCCACACTTAAAATTTCGACTGCAAAGGAATACCATCTTTCAGTTAATAGCACTCAACCTACTGAATATTTAATTATTGTCCTTAAAATATAAACAGTTGAAAATATTTTCCTTCTAAAGGGATAATATTCTTTTTCTATTCTCTTATGATGGTAATATGTTCTATTTTAATTGCAATATTTACTATTGACAAAGAAGATTGAACATATTTTGCAATTTGATTATAATTTATTTATAAAATATTACTACAAAGAAAAGATTAAATTACTTTATGTAACACATTAAAAGAGGAAGTGTAGCCAAGGACAGAAGTATTGCTTAAGAGCCTGGGCTACATATACATAGTCAACCACATATCCTAATTCTTGATTCAACTCTACTAAGCTCTACTAACTCAAACCTTGTGATCTTGGAAAACATCAAGATAAACCTTAACTTTTTTTCAGCTTTAAGATGGGGCAAATATAAGATTTCTTTCATAAGGTTATAAAATAAAATGAGCTAAATACATATGAAGCACATAGTGTAATTCTAGAGAAAAAATAAGCATTATTTATCTTATTATTATTAAGTATTATTGATTGATATGTATATGATCAGTAACATGAGTGTTCTCAAAGAGCACTGATTTTAGTTATATTATGGGGAAAAAAAATTTTTAAAAAGCTGTCCCAAATGCACTTGGGGATTTATTCATTTATTATCAACTTCACTGCTAGCTTGAAAATGGAAGCTGTATTGCTAAAACAAAGGTAAGAGAACAAATGACTAAATTTTTAGGCAACTGACTTAGGAAAAAATTTTAAAAGTATATACATGCATACAAATTATAGAACCTTGAAAGGAAGGGAAGGGAAGCCCTATTGAACACTTTAATAGACTACAGGCTTCACAGATGGTGATAGTGGTAAAGAACCTGCCTGCCAATGCAGGGGACTTAAGAGACTCGGGTTCAATCCTTGGGTGGTGAAGATCCCCTGGAGAAGGGCATGGCAACCCACTCCAGTATTTTTGCCTGGAGAGTCCTGTGGACAGGGAAATTGGTGGGCTACAATCCATAGGGTCACAAAAAGTCGGACACAACTGAAGCAACTGAGCATACACGTAGTCTAAAAGTAGCATTTATATGCACTAGGAAGCAAAAACAAAATATGTGACTTTCTTTATTGTGATATTTTTTTGAAAACAAACCAGCATTATCTGTGAGATAAGCCTATAAACAATTTGGAGGACGAGCTGACTGGATATGGTTTTCTCGGAATGAATCAGAGTACTGTTGCATGGGTAGCTACTAACTCTGGCACAATCAAGAGGGTAGGACATTAAGCAGCATTCTCTGAAAACCCTAAGGGCAAAGGCACAGCATTGTAACTAAAGCGAGTGACCAGAAAGCCAAGGATAGGAAGCTTCTTCCATTGCATTTGTTTGTCAACACCCATAAAGCTTGAAAAGTGGTTGCTGTAATAATGCTGAGAGGTGGAGTGGGAAAACCCATATCTCTAAAATCTTTACTGGTCAGCAGAAAAACAAAATCAGTCAAAAGTATCAGGAGATCAGTATTTTCCTTCTGCTAGATATCTTGCAATTCATCTAATTGTTATAATGTAATTAGCATACAGAATTATAGCTTCAAGAGGATCTGGTAAATATAGCTTTTATCTTTCTGGATCCTGCTACACTGAAAAGATAAACTGGAAATTTGTGGGGATAAATACTGAAAGCCACTTGTGACCATATCACCACATTGATTTATCTCCCCTAGGAAAAGAAAAATGGTTACTAATTTTAAAAAATCAGCAAAATTTTCCTGTAATTCTTATTCCTTTCTCATTTTCCTGTTGTGATTTAAGAGCTAAACATGTTCTTAGAAGTCATATTAAGGCATTTTAAACATCTGTTATAAAATAAGTAACCTACATTATCTATAGTCTCTTTGTAATTAACTGTTATCAGTGCTGGGCTATGAAGTTTTTCAGTCGAATTTAAACATATTTGAAATCTGTAAAAATGAAAACAGCTTTAAAATATTAAAAGAAAACCTGGAATTCACATTAGTCAGTTTTCATTTGTATATCTGTACAGATTCACCTTATAATAATTTTATTAATTATGTAATTTCACATTCAAGACAGGTTTATTACTATGAAAGCAATATGTTGGTTAAAGTTCTTGTTTTCTAAGCATTCTTGAGTGTCCATGATGATTTAAAAAAATTGTAGCCAACTGTATAATAAACTATATAGTATTAAAAGAGTCAAAATCAGTATTATACAAATCTTACCTTTTAAGGAAAATACATGCATAACACATACTGTCATGTATTATTTAATAATTTGGAATATATGGCATATGATTGAGATTTTTTCATTTTAAAGAAACATAAGCATACTAACAAATTAAGCCTATTTGCAACTTATCAATTTTCCCATGTATGTTCTATAATAACTGGGCTGTTATTGTTATAAGCTCAGCTCTGTAAGGCTGTGCTCACCTTGCTTCAACTGCCGTATGTACTTCATCCTCTATTTGATTCCTGACACACCATTTTCAGAGTTATATTTCTAAATCAAAGATGTGGCCAGGTCATTTCCCTGCTTGAAAACCTTCAACAGTTTCACGATGTGCCTAGGATAAATCTAGGCTCCTCAGTGTGTCTTCTGAACCACTTGCTCTAGTCAGACCAGTCTGCACACATTTCCTTACCATTCCTGTCCCTGTCCTTGTGTTTGTGATGCTATCTGCGCTTGGAAAGCTGTCTTTATTCTAATTTGTCTGACTATTCTTAACCTTTTAAATCACCTAATGCTGTGAGGTTTTATTGCATCGTCTATGCCCAAAGTCATCCCTCCATTTTATTTGGTAATTAAAAATGAATAACCCACTAAATAGGGTGAAGTAATGGAAAACATAATTCTTATGCTAAAGACAGTTCTTTTTGTCCTTTTAATTCTCCATTTGAAATTGAGTTATTGTGATTTTTTAAATTATAATAATTTAGTCAATTAAGGATTTTAAATTTGTAAATGTATTTAGTGAGAGAGAAATTCTATATTTTAGTAACAGGAAGTATTCCTCCGGTGTTTTTCACGTAAAGGAATGAGTTAAAAGTCAGAAATAAATTACTGAGTTGGAAGTGTACTATTAGAATATCTATACATTAATATATTATATCCAAAAATGACATGGGAATTATGTGTTGACCGTGCATGCATACTAAGTCGCTTCAGTCATGTCCAACTCTTTGTGACCCAATGGACTGTGCCCACCAAGTTCCTCTGTCCCTGGAATTCTCCAGGCAAAATTACTAGAGTGGGCCACCATGTACTCCTAGGGGATCTTCGCAACCCAGGAATCGAACCCCATACTTGGCATATTCCAGGAGGGATGCAAAATCAAACCAAGTATTTATCACAGTGACTTTTATTAATATAATGCAAGCATTCTGAAGGAATAGCATATAGTAAAGATAATTTATTTTCCCTTTTAAAGAAACTTTTTTAAAAACTTTTATTTTGTATTGGAGTACAGTTGATTAACAATGTTGTGGTAGTTTCAGGTGTACAACAAAGCAATTCAGTTACACATATGAATTATTTTTCAAATTACTTTTTCAATTAGGTTGTTATAGAATATTGAGCAGAGTTTCCTGTGCTGTACTGAAAGTCCTTGTTGGTTATCTGTTTAACATATATCAGTATGTACATGTCAATCTCAAGCTCCCTAACTATTCCTTCACCTCACTCTTCACCTATGCTAACCATAAACTTGCTCTCTAAGTCTGTGACACTGTTTTGTAAATAAGTTCATTTATATCAATGTTTTTTTTAGGTTGGTCATATAAACAACATCATATGGTATTTCTCTTTCTCCATCTGACTTGCTTTACTCGGTATGGCAGTCTCTAGATCCCTCCATGTTGCTGCAAATGACGTTATTTCATTATTTTTAATGGATCAGTAATATTCTATTGTATATATGCATGATATCTTCTTTATCTATTCTGTCAGTTGACATTTAGGTTGTTTCAATGTCTTGGATATTGTAAACATCACTGCAAACCTCACATTGGATCACATATATCCTTTCAGATCATGTTTGTTTCCAGATATAAATCCAGGAGTGGAATTGCAGGATTATATGGTAGTATTTGAAAAAATTCATCTCTAAAGCCATGTGGTCCTGGACTTTTGTTTGTTGGGAGTTTTAAAATCATAGTTTCTATTTCAGTCCTATGATTGGTCTATTCCTATTTTCTATTTCTTCCTGATTCAGTCTTGGGAAATTATACTGTTATGACTGTTAGTATTTACCTTATATATTTGAAGTACTCCTATGTTGGATGCATATGTATTTATAATTTTTGTATCTTCTTCATATTGATCCCTTGATCATTATGTAGTGACTTTGTCTCTTATAATGGTCTTCATTTTAAAGTCTGTTTGCCTGATATGAGCATTGCTATTTCCAGCTTTCTTTTGATTTCCATTTGCATGGAATATCTTTTCCCACCGCCCCACTCTCAGTCTTTATGTGTCCCTAAGTCTAGTCAAGGCTATGGTTTTTCCAGTGGTCATGTATGGATGTGAAGGTTGGACTGTGAAGAAAGCTGAGTGCTGAAGAATTGATGCTTTTGAACTGTGGTGTTGGAGAAGACTCTTGAGAGTCCCTTGGACTGCAAGGAGATCCAACCAGTCCATTCTGAAGGACATCAGCCCTGGGATTTCTTTGGAAAGAATGATGCTAAAGCTGAAACTCCAGTACTTTGGCCACCTCATGTGAAGAGTTGACTCATTGGAAAAGACCCTGATGCTGGGAGGGATTGGGGGCAGGAGGAGAAGGGGACGACAGAGGATTAGATGGCTGGATTGCATCACCAACATGATGGACATGAATTTGAGTGAACTCTGGTAGTTAGTGATGGACAGGGAGGCCTGGCGTGCTGCAATTCATGGGGTCGCAAAGAGTCGGACACAACTGACCGACTGAACTGAACTGAAGTCTAAAGTGGGTCTCTTGTAGACAGCATATATAGAGGTCTTGTTTTGGTATCCATTCAGCCAGTTATATCTTTTGGTTGGAGCACTTAATCCATTTACATTTAAGGTAATTATGAATATTAAATTCCTATTGTCATTTTCTTAATTGTTTTGGATTTATTTTTATATGTCTTTTTGCTTCCTTTTCTTTCTTGTTCTCATTGCCTGTGGTTTTATGACCATCTTTAGTGTTGTTTGGGTTGCCTTTTCTTTTCTTTTTCTGTGTGTGTTTGTGTGTGTGTATGTGTGCGTCTATTGTAGTTTTTGGATTTGTTCCCATGAGGTTTTGATAGAGTAGTCTATATATGTACAAAGATGTTTTAAGTTGCTGGTCTCTTTCCCACCTAGAGAAGTTCCTTCATCATTTGTTGTAAAGCTGATCTGGTGATGCTGAACTATTTTAGCTTTTGCTTGTCTGTGAAACTTTTAATTTTCATATCAAATCTGAATGAGCACCTTGCTGGGTAGAATATTCTTGGCTGTAGGTTCTTCCCTTTCATCAGTTTAAATATATCATGCCACTCCCTCTGGCCTTCAGATTTTCTGCTGAAAAATCAGCTGATAACCTTACGGGAATTCCCTATATGTTGTCATTTTTCCCTTGTTGCTTTTAATAGTTTTTCATTGTCTTTAATTTTCAACTTGATTACTGTGTGTCTTGGCATGTTCTTCCTTGGATTTATCTTAACTACTTGGGACTCACTGGGATTCCTGGACTTGGGTGACTGTTTCATCCTCCTACCATCTTGCTGTGGCTTCCTGTTTGTCTTTGAAAGTAGGGTATCTTTTTTCGGTAGGTTCCAGAAATTTTTTTGCTGATGGTTGTTTAGCAGTTAGTTGTGATTTTTGTGTTTTCATAAGAAGGGAATGATCTCATGTCCTCCTGTTCTGCCATATTGAGCTAATCTCAAGAAACTGATTCATAAAGTTCAATGTACATTATAAATGTTAGATGAAGTTTTACACTACCTAAGAGCCTTCCTAATTGTATATTTTCCTAAAAATAGGAAAGAAACCACATGTTATTTGAAAAGGGGGAATTGTTAATTTCAACAGCTTTCTATTCCCCTTCCTTTACCTTATCATCCTTCAAGTTGCTTCTCTTGAATCTTGTAAATTCTCTAAAAATTTAAGCAGATTAATATGTCCTCATTTTAAAATAAGACAAAGATCAATTGGAGAGATTTAGATAGTATATTTCTTCAGGATTTCTAAAATATAAGTAATGAATATATTTTTTCTGTCAAACAATAAATGCAGAAATACCTAGCTTATTGCTTGGAATATAGAAAACATAAATAAATAATCATGGCATAGGTATACTGTCTTACAAAATACTATATATGTGAAGTGAATTGTCATTAAGAGTAAAATTTTATTAACCAAACTAATTTAATTTTTAAGCTGAATTTTAAACTTACTAACAGTAAATTCTGTATATGGATAAGTTTATCAATGATGAGGGCAATGTTGTTTCATTTGTATGTAATAACAGAAATCATTTGGAACTACCATTACATGTTTGATGGCACTGATAAGTCCCTTTTTCTCTCTGAAACAATCTTTAATGTACTCTTCTGTAAATGGAAAAGACAAAGAAGCTGATTAGAATTAAATAAGAGGATCGACATGGTGAAAGCTTCATATACATGAAAGATACTGTATACATATTGGTCTCATTCATTTCATTATTTTTAAAATTTTGTTTTAAACTGAAGTACATCCATCAGTTTATCATGATAGTTACTAGAGTAAGCTTAAAAGTTTTTGCCTCTTAAATATAAATCCATGGAAATAATTTAAAATAAATCAGTTTATCATACTGCTACTATAAAAATGTACTATTTAGCTACATTCACATAGTAGTATGGATCAAAATGATTTAAAAGTATATATAGGAGAGATGTCACTGCAGTTTAACTAAATTTCACACAAAATTAAAATATCCATTCTGATATTTCCAAAAAGATCTTTGAAGCTTTTTTGGTAAATATATACAATCACAAGGAAATAGTAATCCCAATAATTGAGATGTCATTATTTTGTTTCTTCATTGAAAAGTGATTTGATACATAGCCAGCTTTAGAAATGAAAATTATTCTTCACTAAAACTTAAATAATATTTCTATTAACTAAAACTTGATTGAGAAATTCTCATATTTAACTCTCATCCTTTGAAAATTATTGTCATTTTTTTCTGGGAGAGCTTAAGTTTTAATAATTTTATCATATCCTTAACAAAATGAATAATTTTAAAATTGTTTTCTACTGCAGGATTGTTTGTTTTCTGTCGGGGTCCAGCCCTGGTAGATCCAGGGTAATTCAAATCTGGGACAGAGTCAGCATCTTAGAAAGAATTATTTAATTAGAAATATAAAGATTAGGAAAGAATAGTGTAGTGGGAAATTTAGAGGAGGAAAGAGATTCTATTCCTTGGTTTACGTGGAAAACCAATAAAACCTCGAGACAAGAGGTTTGCACCATCTACGTAGGCCACTGGCGCCCGCTTGAATAGCAGAGGATGCCCTGCCTTGGGCTCTCTCACACGTGGGTCTTAGAAGCCAGGGCAAATAAGTAGACGTGGTGAGCCTCCACGCTCCAAGGGATCAGCATGAAAAGGAGAGGGAGAGAGAGGGAGAAAGAGAGGGAGACAGAGAGAGAGAGAGTCCACATAGGGGGAGCCAGATTTCCAAGAAACTAGTTCGAGAAACTAGTCTGAGAAACTAGTCCATCCTTTATTGTTTGGGAAAGCTTTTTCTACTTTTGGTTGTACATAGAGATGAATGGATAATACAAAATTATGCAGCGTCAGCAGCCCTGACTCTTATCGAGACCAGGCTTTCTCTCTGCATACCTAGCTGTATACACAAGTCTTAGGTGATTTACATCATCTTCTGGCTAGAAGGCCTATTAGCATTTTACAGCCCTTTTCTGCTAAGGGTCTGTCAGCCAGAAAACTTATTTACCTTAATAGTGTTGTTCTTTTCCAAAATCTGGTGCCACTCTTAGAAAGCACTAAATAAAGTTATATTTTTACATGGCAAGGACACAACAATTTATAACAAAGAAAGAGGAGTACAGTGATTTATAACAAAGAGAAAATTCATTAACTCAAAGGTCTAGTATTGCTAACATCAAAACTACTATATTCCTATTTCTGCATCCCATTTACATTGATTAATATCCTCCCAGGTGCCTAAAAGATAAAGGATATGGAGGCCTGGTGGCAAACATTAACTCAACAATGAAACCCTTCACCAAACTAATTGTTAGCTCTAAAAGGCTCTATATCTTTAAGATGTTTTAAGCTTCGTGCCTCTCGTGGTTGGGGGCCTGTAAACAATCACAAGTTGAAAAAGTCCCCGGGAACGTGTCAGGGAAGTTAGAGAGCCATCAGAGGGATTTGAGCTGAAACATTCCTTTCATACGCAGGAGACCAGTTGGAGCTCTAAGTTAACTTTTTCCAGAGAAAGGTGGTCGGGGATAGCCCCCTGTAATGTCAGAAGAGTATAGTATAGCAGACAGTAAACAGACGGATTTTGGTTTCAGGGTAGATGCTCAGGCAGAGGACCCCTTGAGACCTGACTCGCCTTGCCCCGTCAGGTCTCTCCACATGACCTTGTCATGGGTGGGATCTCCCGTGCTGGCTCCCAGCAGTTTTCTTTATTAATATTTGGTTTGTCATTATTTTCAGCATAGTTTTTTTCCACATGTACACATAAGCACTCCCACATGAGCACATGTACACGTGCACACACAAGCACATATATGAATATGTACTAATGATGCCCTTTTGTCCATTAGCACCAGGTGCATGCTTTGCCAGGCCCAGTGCAAAATGAAAATGTTGGATCTCTTGTTCAGAATAATTAAGGATTTCAAGATGGCAACAAAAAAAGCATTAAACCAAAAATGACACTTTTCTCAGAGGGAGTCCCCATGTGACTGCACAGATCACACATCCATTAAGCAGGTCAGACTGTTCACATTCTCTACAGGGAAACAGTGCTACCTCCATAAGTACTTAGCCTTCATCTTCATCTTCTTTCTATTGAATCTGTTCTGAATGAGGTGGGAAAATGGTAATAAAATAATAGTTACTGCTATTAATCTTACTCTGTTATTTAGTATAGCTATAAGATATACATGCATGCATGTGTGCTAAGTCACTGTAGTTGTGTCCAATTTTGCAACCCCATGGATTGGCCTCCAGGCTCCTCTGTCCATGGGATTCTCCAGGTAGGAATACTGAAGTGGTTGCCATTTCCTTCTCCAGGGGATCTTCCCGATCCAAAGATCAAACCTGTGTCTCATGTCTCCTGAATTGACAGGTGGGTTCTTTACCACTAGCACCACCTTTAAATCCTCAAGAGTAGAATATAGGTAGTATTTCTATTCTCTGAACTTGGGTATAGTAAAATCAAACAATTGTCTTTGTATCCGGTTATTAAATAACTTTGCTCACTTATGAAGTCTCTGAAGTGTCACACAATTAAGTAATAGGCAAGCAAAAAATATCTAACTATATTTCTTAAAAATAAAATACCCAAACTGTGCTTTCAACATATTGCACTGACTGTCCTCTCATGGGAAGGAAAAAGCCTTATAACTTTCTACCTAGCATAAAGAATAAACTCTAATTGATTAACTTAAGCGTATATTTCCTGAACAAATGGTTTTTGTGTATATCTGCTTTGCATCAAGAATAACCTGTCAAACATCTTTGGACTTTGGTGATAATGGAGAAAGAGGCCCTGATACAAAATGTTATAATATAACTCTATGCAGAAGTTCAATATGAAAATATTCAGTTCAGTTCAGTTGCTCAGTCATGTCTGACTCCTTGCGACCCCATGAATTGCAGCACGCCAGGCCTCCCTGTCCATCACCAACTCCCGGAGTTTACTCAGACTCATGTCTGTCGAGTCGGTTATGCCATCCATCCTCTGTTGTCCCCTTTTCCTCCTGCCCCCAGTCCCTCCCAGCATCACAGTCTTTTCCAATGAGTCAACTCTTTGCATGAGGAGGCCAAAGTATTGGAGTTTCAGCTTCAGCATCAGTCCTTCCAATGAATATTCAGGACTGATTTCCTTCAGGATGGACTGGTTGGATCTCCTTGCAGTCCAAGGGACTCTCAATAGTCTTCTCCAACACCACAGTTCAAAAGCATCAATTCTTCAGCATTCAGCTTTCTTCACAGTCCAACTCTCACATCCATACTTGACTACTGGAAAAACCATAGCCTTGACTAGATGGACCTTTGTTGGCAAAGTAATATCTCTGCTTTTTAATATGCTATCTAGGTTGGTCATAACTTTTCTTCCAAGGAGTAAGCGTCTTTTTATTTCATGGCTGCAGTCACCATCTGCAGTGATTTTGGAGCCCCCCAAAATAAATCTGACACTGTTTCCATTGTTTCCCCATCTATTTCCCATGAAGTGATGGGACCAGATGCCATGATCTTCGTTTTCTGAATGTTGAGCTTTAAGCCAATTTTTTCACTCTCCTCTTTGACTTTCATCAAGAGGCTTTTTAATTCCTCTTCACTTTCTGCCATAAGGGTGGTGTCATCTGCATATCTGAGGTTACTACACTGTTTTATAATTTTAAAAAAAATTTACCAGAAATCTGAGTCTTTTTCAGTGAATTTTGTATCAGTCTTCCTGTGTTTGTGTATGGGTTGTGACAGACAGCTATGGATGGGTTGAAGCTAGGAAATTAAGTGGTAACACAATCTGTCATAACTGAACTTCTCAAAAACAGAAGCATATGTCATTTTAAAAGCCTTTTTCTTCTCTATTGCAGAGGAAATTATTTCTGTTTGTGTCAAGCATGTTGATTCCATTCTTCTTCATTTCTTATGGGACCACCCTTTATCAGTTTTCTCTTTTTTCACATGTATCTTTAAAAAATTTTCACCAGCTTTCTTTGTTTTTCTTTCCACTTATTCCTCAATCCACTACCACTTAGGTAGTCTACCTGAATTGCCTGAATGACCCAAATGATTTATTTTTGCCTCTTTTTTTCTTTTAATTGTAAACAGATAATATGAGATCCACTTTTAACAGAAATTTAACTGTGCTGAACTGTTAATTAGAAGCACGCTATTGCACAACAGATCTCTAGAACTTACTTATCTTGTATAACTGAAACTTTAAATCTATTGAACACCAACTTACCATCACCCACCCCACCCCAGCCCTGACTACCACCATTCTACTTTCTGCTTCTTTGAGATTAACTATTTGAAGATGCCCTGGTGGCTCAGAGGTTAAAGCGTCTGCTTTCAATGTGGGAGACCTGGATTCGATCCCTGGTTTGGGAAGATCCCCTGGAGAAGGAAATGGCAACACACTCCAGTATTTTTGCCTGGAGAATCCCATGGACGGAGGAGCCTGATAGGCTACAGTCCAGGGGTCACAAAGAGTCGGACACGACTGAGCGACTTCACTTTCACCTTCACCATATAAGTGGAAACCATGCTCTGTTTGTCCTTCTGAGACTGGTTTATTTCACTTAACAAAATGTTCTAAGAATTCCTCTAGAATATCATATATGGCAGTATTTTCTTCTTTTTTATTCCTTGTATGTATATACCACATTTTAAAATCCACAAATCCATTAACCTTCATTTGTGATTGATCCCATAATTTGGATATTGTGAACAATGCTGCAGTGAACATGGGGATGCATATATCTCTTCAAGATCCTGAATACAGTTCTGTTAGATAAATACTCCAAAATAAGATTGATAAAATACAGAAAGAATGAGTCAAATGCTGACTTGTTCTTTTGGAGGTTTTTATTTTTTATTTTTTTATAATATTAAGTACAATACAGTGTCCTTCATTTCACATTTGACTTGCACAGTATGATCATAATGAGAGCCATTTTTGAGAAAAACTATTCAACATTTTCCCACTTTTCTCAAGGGCCTCTCCAATCTTTGAAATTCAGATATGTCTCTTCTGAAGTACCTAGTGTGTTATCATTGTTTTGCAAGACTTGCACAATTTATTTTCCAAAAAAATTGCACCAAAGGATCTAGTCACTATTCTTAAATGCATTGTAATTTTTGCATAGTAATAGTGTAAGTGGTCAGCTAATAACTGAATAATTTTGTATTATGATTATTTCTTTGTTATGTGAAGATTGTTACTGAACATTTACATACCAAGGACTTCCCTGAATAATTGGATGCAAACAGCTGTGTCTTTTGATTCATTACTTGGAAAGGATTATTTAATCAGTCTTTGAGATGCAAACTTAAAATGTATAAAATGAATGGTTAATCATTTTAAATATTAGTAGACTTTGTACTTCAGAAATGCCAGACTGACATAAGCATACTTATGAAACCCTGGGCTAATCTCTCATTCCCCTACATTCATCTGCAGCACTGATACTACAATTTATAAACCAAGGTCAGGTTATATCACTGTACACTTACATTTTCATTACTGATCAGGCTATTTTTTATCTAGCTATCAATCAAAATATCATCAGAATGCAATCATAGTTCCAAGAATAGAAGATGAGTTTAGACAATAATTTACATTAATAATTAATTTACTTCAGACACTAAATGTTTTAATATGCAATAAATATCTTCATGGGTGGAAATACAAACTACAATAATGGATTCATAATCTCACTACTTGCAAAAAGGTCAAAAAAAAAGGTTTTACTTCATTGTTATCATATTCCTTAACTGCATAAATGAAATATGCAGGTAAAATTTCCTTTAGAATAGTAGATATTAGTCCTACTGAATCAGAGTAAATCATAACAATGTTTTGGCATATCCAGCAGCTTTATTGTATACCTCATCACTCCCATTTTTCGTTTTCCTCAATGACAACATAGTTTACTGTTCAAACCAGGACACTTCTGAGAATGTTATGGGATGCTATTAATAACAACAGTGACATCATAGGCATAAACTGAAATTGTGCAGGTCAAGCCAGGACTTATGTTAACCTGTGACAGTACTTTTCCCTATAAAACTTATATGCCAAGAAGTTCTATCCTTTACCTTTCAAGAAACTCTGCCTTTATCACTTTCAAGTGTCAAATACTTGTCTGTGGCCCTATCACCCTGAACACATCTGATCTCATCTGAAGTGTCAGACACAAGTAAGTAATCAAAATATTACCTCTGAAAAGTTTTAGCAATTTTGACAGACATCTAAAGCCTTAAATAGATGAAGAAACTCTAATTTAGATAGTTCCAAAAGTCTTCTACAGAGGGACTGTGTCATAAACGTGGTGCTAATTAAATGCTTTATTCTCCACTCATTACTAAATTAGGTATCATGTCAAGTTCTCAGGAGTTTCCAGAAATAATATGCCCTTTTATATACAGTTTTTTTTTCTTGTATCTACAGTTGCATGTGCCTTCCCTTCAAGCAAACAGTGCTTCAAGCAAAGCTGCCCAGCAGTTCATCCAAGTAATTATTTCTGCCTTGCCTCCAGTCTTACCTTGCCCCTAGATTTTAGTCCCACAGAAGGTTACCTTAAGTTTCCTATAAATGAGAACAGGAGGTAAATATTTAACAATATTAAAGTACGTTCAAAACATCTTAAAACAATTAAAATGTGAAAGTAAATTTTTGCAAAAGTGATTCAGCGATTTCTATGAGCTCATTAGATGAAAAACTTTAATTTCTGTCAGGGGAGTAGTTGCTGGCATGAGTCTAGAGATTTCCTTCTATTCTTCACTGACAAATTTCATTCATTCATTTATTTGTTCATTTGCCTATTTATTCAATAGAGTTCACTGTAGTCAAGCACTACACTAGAAATGCAAACTCCAAGACTATCTGAAACTATCTCACAGCCCAGCAGGGGAGATAATAAATACATAACATTTAATTAACAATATTACAGAGTTAACCAAAACTCTATAGAACAGTGAAGAGAAGGAAATCAAAGAACACCAAAAGGGCAAGCTTCAGAGAGTTCATAGATCGGTGGAATCCTGAAGTGTGAGTACATTTACCAAGCAAATGAGACAGAAGTACAGAGAATGTAGTGTTCAGGAGGCTACAGCAGGTCATATGACTAAAATCCTTCACATGGGACTGTTAGAGAGATAGGTCAGAGTGTGAATGGTCCTGGAAAACACAGGAAGAGGGTTCTAGCTAAGACTTACCAGGATTTAACAAAAGCATTTATGAAGATAATTAATTCTGTTAGCAGTGTATATGAAAACATTTCTAGAAATATGGGGAAAAATGTTGAGGACCTAAGAGAAATCTGTCAATGACAAAGAATTAGCATTTAACTCATCCAAAAGCAATGAGAGCATTTATTCATTCATTCTACATATATTATATGCTTATATGTCAATATTATGCTAGCTGATGGGCTTCCAAACATGAACTAGCTACTTGGATATAATTTGAACAGAAGAGGACTTTAATACAGTCTGTTTTCATAAAATTGAAAATTGAGATATGGTCTCAGTTTCCTGTGTAACCTGGTTCTTAAGGTATATAATTTAAAATTTTAGATTTCAAGGGTGCATAGATGAAGATTTGTGTTAAGCTCATACATCTTAGCTCACAACTAACTCCTGCCCAAGGAGTCAAAGCTGGATGATAAATCAATAAAAACAGCAAAAACATAATGTTGTTCTTGGCAGGTTTCTCCACAAGCTGAGTGAGAGTATGACGGTGATCAATATTAGAGTGGCTGTGCCTGAAACATATATTTCCCTAAAATGTATTTGACCCAATAGACCCAGACCTCTCATTCAAGGAGAGAGCTGACCTTAAGTTCTGAACACATTTTAGCCACCTGCAGGTTTCAAGTATTGGATTACATGTTCTCTCTTCCACCTGGGCTATGTGCTGGTTGTCAGCAAAAATCGTGTCTTTGAAAGACAAATCGTGTCTTCAAAAGACAAAAATTGTGCCTTCGAAAGCCTTCCACTGACAGGTGGAAGAGAGAACATGTAAACCAATACTTGCAACCTGCAGGTGGCTAAAATGCCCAGTGGCTCAGATGGTAAAGCGTCGCCTACAATGTGGGAGACCTGGGTTCAATCCCTGGGTTGAGAAGATCTCCTGGACAAGGAAATGGCAACCCACTCTAGTACTCTTGCCTGGAAAATCCTATGGACAGAGGAGCCTGGTAGGCTACAGTCCATGGGGTCACAAAGAGTTGAACATATCAGACTAAAACAGCAACAAACAATATTCTCTGCCACCACCAGAGGGACGTTCAAAACAAGATACAAAGGACTGTCCACTGAACCCTTTCTTCTTCTTTCCTTTTCTATAAATTTAGGGACCTTTCACAGTATAGCCTTTTGCTTGGAAAAAGTACAGAATGATGAATATGATACAGGGGAATGTTTTACTAATTTTTCTCCTATGAATTAACTATATCCTTAAGAATTTCATGTTTTGGCATTTATGAAATATGTTTTTATTTATTTGGCTGCATTGGATCTAGTTGCAGCGTGTGGGATCTTCCTTGAGTCGTGTAGAATCTTTCCTTGTGGCACGTGGACTCTCTAGTTGTGGCACATGGGCTCTAGAGTGCACCAGCTTCACTAGTTGGGCATGTGGGTTTAGTTGCGCTGTGACATGTGGGCTGTTAGTTCCCCGACCAGGGATCAAACCCTTGTTCTTTGCCTTGCAAGGCACATTCTTAACCACTGGCTCACTAGGGAAGTCCCTGGCATTTACTTTTGTTGAGTACTTCACAGTTATAATTTATTAGAATATTTATGTATCAGAATTCTCTTCACTAGATGGTAAACTGCTTTAGACCATCTTCTGTTCTTTATTCCTGGTATATTGTCTCACAGAGCACTAGTGAATGAATTATTTTCTGCTACTCATATTTTAAAATAGTTAAATACTTCCTCTGAATCAAACAATGTCCACATATGACATTGATTTTATGAGGAAAATATGTTTAAAGGGCAAAAATCGTTTAAAAAAATTTAGTACCACTCAACCCATGACTTATTGCTCTTAAAGTATCAAATCTTCGGAGTTTATAATTTAAACATAAAATATTTAATATTAAAGAGAAAAAAGACATAGTAATATATCAGTGCAACTTTAAATGTGCATTCATTATACTTTGAATAATGATCATTTTTAAAAGTTTATCGAGCATTCTGTTAAGCATCCTTCTAAGTGTTTTGCATGGAAATATTTTCAATTAATCATTTTTAAAAAGCTTTGTGAATTCATATCTGACTACAATAACTAATGTTTTATCATTTCCTTGATCAAATAGCTCACTAAATCATATATTTCTAAATAGCAGTTTAAATTCTTAGGCATAAATCTTTTTTCTTTTTAAATTTTCAAGTGGTAACAACATTCTAAACACTTAAAAATTTCATGACCATCTGAATTATCTTTTTCCAATTTACTAGTGTTTAACATAACCTTAACCCATACTGACTCCATCCACCTGCTGTCTCCCATTATCTCCCTTTACTTCCTTTTCTTCACCTTAAAATATTTATATTATAGAAGCTATATATGTATGTGTGTGTGTGCATAGTATATATAATATTTATTTCTCTCTCCTCTCTGTCTCCTCTTTTCCTCCCTCCTATTCTTTCAGCAATTTTAGATTATATACATATATTATTTTCTCTTAAACAGTAAATTATAATGTTAATTTATTTGATCCATTCTTTCATTCCCAAGAGACCAACTTGCATTTGCTTAAGTTTTCTTCCAAAGGTCTTTTAACTCATTTGTTTTACTCTTTAGTACAAGGTCTTTGCAGCTCCTTCTAGGTTTTCAGTAACTTGGCAGTCTTCCAGGTAGCCTTCCTTTATGTGTTAGTTGCTCAATCTTTTGGACTCTTTGCGACCCCTTGGACTGTAACCTGCCAGGCTCCTCGGTCTGTGGAATTCTCCAGGCAAGAGAACTGAAGTGGGTTGCCATTCCTTTCTCCAGGGTATCTTTCTGACCCAGACATTGAACCCTGGTGTCCTGTGTCTCCTGCACTGCAGGCAGATTCTTTACTCTCTGAGCCACCAGGGAAACCCTAGACAATATCAAAAGAAAACACCTGGAGGAATAATAGTGATGAAATGCTTACACTGTTTATGCATTTTCTCATGTCCATAGTATTCTGGAGAAATTAATTAAGCCTCACAGCACCCCTCTAAGGTGTTTCTATTATCTGGAATTTTACATGTACAAATCTCAACACGGACACTTTTTGTCCAAAGTCAAAGAGAGTGTTAATTTCATATTAGGATTAGCATTTAATTATTATTGTTTAAAGTCAGTATTTTTCCTGCTATATCTCTCACTGTTCTCACTCTCAATCTTTTTCTTTTCTCTCCCTGATGAAAACTAACATAGTCTCATTATCACATGATGAAAACTCTTTTCTTAATATATTTACAAAAGTAGTAAATACATATATTCTAAGAATTTTTAATTCAATATCAATTACATTGTAATTTACAAATCAATTACCATTTTATTCCTTTCTCTAGTTTTACTTATTAAAGGTGTTCAACTTTATTTTTGCATTATTAAAATGCATCCTTAATTTAATTGTGTGGTCTATATATAAAAATACTAATTGCAATATTCATTATTAGGGTTTTATTGATATTAATAGATACTTCTTTATAAAAGGCCACTTCAGGTTTACTTAAAAAATAACAGCACTTAAAGCCATATATTCAAATTCAAACATTTTTAGCTAAAATATAAATAGAAAAAAATATTTCAAATTGTGGAATAAGGTATGCATCAATCTAATGACCTATTTAATTTGGAGTGGTACAATTACCTCTTCTTAAAAAAATTATTTTGTAAAAAAAAATACATTTTTGCTAAATAGGGAGAAGGATGGTCATGTATTGTTTGAGGAAGAACCATTATTATTTTAGTAGGACATAATATTGTTTACTATAGATCACAATAAACTGTGGAAAATTCTGAAAGAGATGGGAATACCAGACGACCTGACCTGCCTCTTGAGAAATCTGTATGCAGGCGAGGAAGCAACAGTTAGAACTGGACATGGAACAACAGACTGGTTCCAAATGGGAAAAGGAGTACGTCAAGGCTGTATATTGTCACCCTGCTTATTTAACTTCTATGCAGAGTACATTATGAGAAACACTGGGCTGGAAGAAGCACAAGCTGGAATCAAGATTGCCGGGAGAAATATCAATAACCTCAGATATGCAGATGATACCACCCTTATGACAGAAAGTGAAGAGGGGCTAAAAAGCCTCTTGATGAAAGTGAAAGAGGAGAGTGAAAAAGTTGGCTTAAAGCTCAACATTCAGAAAACGAAGATCATGGCATCTGGTCCCATCACTTCATGGGAAAGAGAAGGAGAAACAATGGAAACAGTGTCAGATTTATTTTGGGGGGCTCCAAAATCACTGCAGATGGTGATTGCAGCCATGAAATAAAAAGACGCTTACTCCATGGAAGAAAAGTTATGACCAACCTAGATAGCATATTAAAAAGCAGAGACATTACTTTGCCAACTAAGGTCCGTCTAGTCAAGGCTATGGTTTTTCCAGTGGTCATGTATGGATGTGAGAGTTGGACTGTGAAGAAGGCTGAGTGCCAAAGAATTGATGCTTTTGAACTGTGGTGTTGGAGAAGACTCTTGAGAGTCCCTTGGACTGCAAGGAGATCCAACCAGTCCATTCTGAAGGAGATCAACCCTGGGTATTCTTTGGAAGGAATGATGCTAAAGCTGAAGCTCCAGTACTTTGGCCACCTCATGTGAAGAGTTAACTCATTGGAAAAGACTCTGATGCTGGGAGGGATTGGGGGCAGGAGGAGAAGGGGACGACCGAGGATGAGATGGCTGGATGGCATCACTGATTCGATGGACGTGAGTCTGAGTGAACTCCAGGAGTTGGTGATGGAAAGGGAGGCCTGGTGTGCTGCAATTCATGGGGTTGCAAAGAGTCGGACACGACTGAGGGACTGGACTGACTGATTGATAGCTACTTCAAAGTTTGTTCCAAAGTAGGGAAGTGGAGTCTTCCTTCTTGAAGGCTAGTTAATGACACTGAAAATCTCAAACATGTTTTTAAATGAAAAAGGATAAAATAAAAATTATTGGATATTTTAGAAATGCATATTGAAAGGAATACAACCCTTTACTCAATCAAGTGTTAGTTGAGATAAAACATATTTTCTTTTAATATGCATTTATTGTAAGATAAAAATTTGAAAGTTCTTACTAACCACGTATAAGGTTATATCATCAAGTTTTAATATGTTTTTGATGGCCAAATCTTACAGAGTTAATCCTTGCTATCCTAAGTAAAGATTGAATTAAAATAATTTGTGAAAATTATTGCTTTATATACAGACCTTCTAAAGTAAATATATTGGGACAATATCAATCCTCGGTTAATGTCATCCCAATCTAACTGAAAGAAAGAAAGAAAGTGAAGTAGCTCAGTCATGTCCGACTCTTTGCGACCACATGGACTATGGCCACCCACCAGACTCCTCTGTCCATGGGATTTTCCAGGCAAGAATTCTGGAGTGGGTTGCCATTTCCTTCTCTAACTGAATAAGTACACAAATGGAAAAGGAACAAAATCATTAAAATTAGTGAATACTAGCCGCTATCATTATATAACTTCCCCACTCCCTTTCCATCTTAGTTAAGAGGAAGAACTTAGCCAGCTTTAAGGCTGTCTGTGTGTTAAAATGGGCTTCCCTGGTAGCTCAGCTGATAAAGAATTTGCCTGTAATTCAGGAGACCCCAGTTCCATTCCTGGGTTGGGAAGATCCACTGAAGAAACGATGGACTACTCAAAATCTACCTGCAATGAGGGACACCTGGGTTTGATCCCTGGGTTGGGAAGATCCCCCTGGAGAAGGGAGGGCTACTCACTCTAGTATTCTTTCCTGGAGAATCCCATGGACAGAGGAGAAGCCTGGCCGTCTACTGTCCATTGTGTCACCAAGAGTCAGATAGGACTTAGTGACTTTCACTTTCACTTTCTGTGTTAAATTAGTTTCTGCTAATACAGCTTTATACCCTGCATCATAATAACAAGAGAATAATGAATCAATCCTCTCATATTTCTGTTGCAGTTATAAATTCAATAAGTTAGCTGAAAAATCAATAACTGGGCTTGCTTTGCATTGACCATGAGTCAGAATTACAGTGGTATTGGCTAAAAGACAAGAAAACATCCCAAATGCATTCATGCTTGTCTTGGGAATTAATATCTGTGACATCATGGACAAGATCTAGACACATTTTCAAGACATAGCCCTATTAATTCTTGAAAAGCACTGACTCTTCATATCTATTAATATTGTTCAAGATTGACAATTTTCTTTCAATTATCTGACTTGTGGATTTACTTTATATTATGTAACTACCTTTAATCTTGATAATTTAATTCATCTCAATGAACAAATGCTCATTGAGCATATTACTGCAAATTGTTGCCTGAGAAAATAAGACAGGTATATTTTTCTAAAACAAAAATCTCTAGTGAAGGTGGCTTAACAAGCAATGAGAAAAGCTGTGGCAAATGCAATAAGGATTGGAATTTTATATTACCTTGGTTAACCAGCAACAAGAAAACAACTTATTTTTTTCTTTTACCAGAAAAATGGGTTTATTTGCAAAGTATTGCAATTTGGTAAAACAAAGGCAAGCATCACGTAAGTCTGATAAAACAAAGGAGAGGAAGCTCTTTTACAGAGAAGGGTAGATTGTGAGGGACTATTCTAAACAAGTTCATTAGAGAAAACGGAGTTCAAAATATAGTGACTTTTCATTGGCTGAGTTATGACAGTCTCTCATTGGATGAGCTGTTGCCAGACAAAGATAAAATCTTTTTTCTACTAGTAGTCAAATAGTGTCACTTACTGCCAGAGATAAAAGGTACATTATCATTTTGTTGGTATCTGTATTAAATTCTAGTGGTACACATGTGAGAAGTCCCCCTTCTGGCCTTCCAACTCCATTTTAGTGAGATTTCCTAATAAGCATCAGATTATAGAAAGTTTTCAAAATTCAGTTGTAGATGTGTACTTGAACAGTTGCAAAATAATATTATAACCAGTACAAATTACAAAGATGTTTTAACAAAAATGTTTAAAATTTGTCAAAAAATGTTCTTCTGTAAGTGTTGTTATTCTTAATTTGTAAGTCTTCAATGGTAAGTGCTATGTAACATATAAACTCATACTGATGGAAGATGAAGCATTAGCTATAGGAAACTAAAATTTGTATTCATATAATCCAATACAGATGTAGAATTCAAAACAGAGCACAACTTTCTGACAAATATCCTGCGCTGTTTTACGTCATGCCCATTGTATGACTTTTCTCAGTGGCTTATTATTTTTTTTATTGGCTGTCATCTGTAGATGCAGTCATGATGGAAATTCAGGAACTCAGGAGAACTTGAAGCACTTACTTCACTTTTAGAATAAATCAATCCTTTTTAAATGAGATGACCAGTGACACTTATGTGGCAATCCAAGACAGTAATATCAGGTCTCAGTAATGAGTACATTCTATTTCATGTCATAAAGAAAAATAATAATGCTACCCCAATGAGATTAATTCAAAGACAGGGGTTTATTTACTTATTTATTTATTTATCCCTGAACAGCTATATGATTAAGGGGTCAGATAAACTTTGATTTAGTGTTTGAGTTTCTGAATAGAAGTTGCTTCTCTCCCTTTGTTCCTTGCTTTCATTTCCTTGGTGTCACCTCCATCCTTAGATGTTTTTACCCTTGTAGTTTTAAGAGCATTGCCAGCAGTTTCCTGTGCTATGCCCATCCAGATTTATTTCCAGTGGGAAATAACACACCAATTTTCTCAGCTCAAAGACAAACCCTTGATTTAGCTTGTTTACTTAACTTGTGGTGTGAGCCCATCACTGAACATGACAAAGGTAACAGTACTGATTCAATTTAGTCCTATTAGGAAGTCCTCATCTAGATTTAGAGGGTGAGTAATGGCGTGCAGTCAGCTTTACTTAAATACTATGAGCAAGTTGATAAGAGCTGATTTTCCCATATCAACATCAGAATATCTTGTTAAAAAAAAATCCTGGGGCAAATAATGCTAGGGAGATTTTTAGAAAACCAAAACAAGAGCAGATATCTATTCCACCTTTCACTATAATATCCATTGAAAAATCAAACTTCAGAATGTATAACTCTCAAACCACTATAAACTCTATAATTAAATGTGTATTACAAACCTAAATGAAGATGACCCATGTTAAACTCTCATATTTCATTTCCTGCACTTCCTCTCAACCATCTTTTGTCATCATGCTGCTTCTTCAATCATGTGCTGCTACTACTGCTAAGTCGTGTCAGTCGTGTCCGACTCTGTGCAACCCCATAGAGGGCAGACTACCAGGCTCCTCCGTCCCTGGGATTTTCCAGGCAAGAATACTGGAGTGGGTTGCCATTTCCTTCGCCAGTGCATAAAAGTGAAAAGTGAAAGTGAAGTCGCTCAGTCGTGTCCAACTCCTCGTGACCCCATGGACTGTAGTCCACCAGGCTCCTATGTCCATGGGATTTCCCAGGCAAGAGTACTGGAGTGGGTTGCCATTGCCTTCTCCGATCACATAGGAAATGATATTATTCCTTATCCCACTAATTATATTTCTTGTGGCATTTCTACTGCAATGACCCTATTTCCTCTTTTCTAGCTTTCTTATTTTAGCACTTCAGAAGAAGTAAAATCCCAGTTTGTTGAGAAATCCAATTTATTTTCCTTTGATTCTTTTACTATTCATTATCACTCTCTCTTTTTTGTTTTCATTTTAGATTCCAGTTTAGTCCTTTGTTATAACTAATTTCTTAAGGAAACCATTAAATTGCCTTCTTTATTTCTCATTCATTCTATAGTGGGCTTCCCTGGTGGCTTAATGGTAAAGAATCTGTCTGTCAATGCAGGAAATGCGGGTTCAATCCCTGGGTCGGGAAGAGCCCCAGAGAAGAAAATGGCAGCCCACCCCAATATTCTGGCCTGGGAAATCCCATGCACAGAAGAGTCAGGTGGGCTAGTCTATGACGTCACAAAAGAGTTGAACATGATATGACTTAGAGACTAAATAGCAACAATAATTCTGTAGTATCATATTAATCTAGAAACATTCTGATCATGGTTGAAAGCAAATATCCTCTTTCCCAACAATGTGACCAAGTAAATGTATTGCATGTTCATAACTATGCAACCCAAATGTTAATTTAATATTATAGGATGATGCATTTTACTTGTATATTAGTTTCTTTGGGACACTAGTTTCCTAGTGTGACAAATTGTCACAAACTTGGTGGCTTAAAAGAATACAGATTTATTCACTCGGTTCTGGTGGCAAAAAGTCTGAAATCTAGAAGGACTATACTACCTTCAGGGGCTTTATAAAGAGGATACTCTGTCCCTTCTCTCATTCAGCTTCTGTTGACTGCTGCAGATTGTTTAAACTATGGCCACCTCACTTCACATTCTGCCTTCATCTTCACATTGCTTTCTCATGTGTGTGTCTTATTTCCCATTGCCTCTATTTTACAGGGACACTTATGGTGTCATGTAGGACCCACCCAGATAATTTAGGTAATCTTCCCAAAATCTTTAATTTAATTATGGCTGCATATACTCTTTTCCCAAATAAGGTATTGATTACAAGTTCCAAATATTTGGATAGCTTTTTTTTGGGGGGTGGGGGCGGTGGTGGTGAGAGATTTGGGGGTCCTACCACAAATCTTAGCTCATTCTAGCTAAGACCACTGTTTAATATTCTTAAGTTTTAGATTCCTCACATGCATTCTTCATCCTCTAAATACCATTTGATAATCTAATTTGTGGGGAAAGATTGAAGGCTAAAGGAGAAAGGGGAGACAGAAGGTGAGATGGTTAGATAGCATCGTGGACTCAATGGACATGAATTTGAGCAAACTCTGGGAGATAGTAAAGGAGCCTGGCATGCTGCAGTTCATGGGGTTGCAAAGAGTTGGACATGACTTAGTGATGCAACAACAACAATCTATCTCATATGCACTTAGAAGCAGTTAATCAGAAACAGTTATTCAGAAACTAGAAGCAGTTAGTCAGAAACAGCTTCCTGCCACCCTATCTACACAGCTAGTGGTGTCACTATTCTCTCATCTCTCGTTCCTGTGAAGTGAAAGAATGCCTCTTCTCCCAGGTCCCAGGTTAAAGGCTAGTGCTTGTTCTTGTGCTCTGGATCCCTTGCCTTCCCACGTTCCCAGTTCTGTACTCTTAGTCACTGTTAGCAGGAATATAATTTGACCAAATAAGTAAATAAATACATTTTGCCAATACAACAGGCAAACCAAAAGTTTTCATAACTTTTAGCTCTGTACTTTACTTCTAAGAATCTGTCCAGCAGAAATATTCAGTTTTGCAAAAATAAATATATGAACCTATTCTTCAGAACATTATTTATAATGTAACATCTAAATTCCCTCAGTTTGGAAATATTTAATAATTAAATATAGATGAAGGGCAATTTTAAAAAGTATCAGGAGATGTTGTACATATAAACATGGATGAATGTTCATAATTTTGTAAAAAATCAAACAAGTAGCAATAGCTTCTTATAGCATGATATCATTCCTTTTCCAAACAAAAGGAAAACAAAACAAAACAAAAATATATATATATACACATAGGGCAATATCTGAAGGAATTAAACCATGTTTATAGTGCTCATTCATATTGAATGGAAATTTAAAATGGATTTGACTGTGGACATACCTGTTTTCTTTCATTTTTAACTATGAACTCCCATTGACTGATATATATGTATTGTATTTTAATTTTTGTTATTTTTAATTATTATAAACAGAAATACATCTAACTCAAATAGTCTTTGTTCACTATTTGGGAATTTTATAGTATCTCTTTTTCACTGTTCAATTTTCAAAGTCATTCATCTAATAAATTCACTTTTACTGTTTGGTTGTCATAATCAGTTTATTGTCTTGAGAGCACTTTATCTAATCTTAATGGAGGGGAATTAGGACTGGAGCTAACAAAATTTAATGCTTCCAAATGATCTGCATTTTCTGTCACATGACTGTGCCAATTAACTGTAGTGTTAATGCCTTTTGCCTTTTTCATGATGAATAACAGGAAAATGCTTGTCAGAAAAGGAAATTAGCACTGCACCAGATAATCTCAAGTTGATGTCAACACAAGAGTTTACGGTCTGGAAAATATGACAAATCAGATTCTCAATACTAAGATTTAATTATCTGACTTTTTAAATATCACTTTTATAGTTAATGAAATGACTTCACATATAGTGAACCCACATTTTAAACATTTAAAAATATCATTTAGAATCCAATTGTACTTCACCATTACATTTCCTTTTGAATAAGATTTTACTTTCAGAAAAGTAATATATCAATAAGATAGGTTAATGTTATAGAATCAATCTTAGATCTTAAAAATCATATGTTGTAAAATGATCATATACAGTGCTGTTAGTGTAAAAATGGAAATGATTACATTTTCATTCTATCATGTTTAATTATATATTGGCTGATGGTAAGAATTTTTAGAAAGCCAATTTTCAAAGTAAAGAAGGAAATTATGCCATTTCTACTGAAGTCATTCAGAATCTTGAAGCAGTATATACCCCTCTCCAGGAATAGTCCTTGGAGTTTAAATGCTCAATCATCCCCTTTGTTCATTTAATTCAATGGAAAATATCTTGTTCACACGCTAAACAGATTTGGAAAGAAGCTACAGAAGATTATGATTACTCAATAAAAGAGATCCTTTGTGTTTATGTTACTTAGCTCATAATCTCATATCTGTAGCACTACAACCAATTAATTATATTCAGTTGGTGGAAAATCAGATGCAGTCCACAATGTATCTCTGACAAATTGTTTCTGGGGATTTTATATACAGCTCTAACACAGTATATGAAAAACCCACTGTGAATAAAATGGTTCTTCAAAGTAATTATACATTTTTATAGTTTTGGCATGGATTCAGTATATATTTTGAATTAAGAAAATTGCATATTGAACAGCATGTGAGACTTTTTTTAATATAAATTTATTTATTTTAATTGGAGGTTAATTACTTTATAATATTGTATTGGTTTTGCCATACATCAACAGGAATCTGCCACAGGTATACACGTGTTCCCCATCCTGAAACCCACTCCCTCCTCACTCCGAATACCATCCCTCTGGGTCGTCTCAGTGCACCAGCCCCAAGCTTGCAATATCATGCACTGAACCTGGACTGGCTATTCGGTTCATATATGATATTATACATGTTTCAATGCCATTCGCCCAAATCATCCCATCCTCACCCTCTCCCACAGAGTCCAAAAGACTGTTCTGTACATCTGTGTCTCTTTTGCTGTCTTGCCTACAGGGTTATTGTTACCATCTTTCTAAATTCCATATATATGCATTAGTATACTGTATTGGTATTTTTTCTTTCTGGCTTGCTTCACTCTGTATAATAGGCTCCAGTTTCATCCACCTCATTAGAACTGATTCAAATGTATTCTTTTTAATGGCTGAGTAATACTCCATTGTGTATATGTACCACAGCTTTCTTATCCATTCATCTGCTGATGGACATCTAGGTTGCTTCCATGTCCTGGCTATTATAAACAGTGCTGCGATGAACATTGGGGTACACGTGTCTCTTTCAGTTCTGGTTTCCTCGGTGTGTATGCCCAGAAGTGGGATTGCTGGGTCATAAGGCAGTTCTATTTCCAGTTTTTTAAGGAATCTCCACACTGTTCTCCATAGTGGCTGTACTAGTTTGCATTCCCACCAACAGTGTAGGAGGGTTCCCTTTTCTCCACACCCTCTCCAGCATTTATTGCTTGCAGATTTTTGGATCGCAGCCATTCTGACTGGTGTGAAGTGGTACCTCATTGTGGTTTTGATTTGCATTTCTCTAATAATGAGTGATGTTGAGCATCTTTTCATGTGTTTGTTAGCCATCCGTATGTCTTCTTTGGAGAAATGTCTATTTAGTTCTTTGGCCCATTTTTTGATTGGGTCGTTTATTTTTCTGGAATTGAGCTGCATAAGTTGCTTGTATATTTTTGAGATTAGTTGTTTCTCAGTTGCTTCATTTGCCATTATTTTCTCCCATTCAGAAGGCTGTCTTTTCACCTTGCTTATATTTCCCTTTGTTGTGCAGAAGCTTTTAATTTTAATTAGGTCCCATTTGTTCATTTTTATTTCCAATATTCTGGAAAGTGAGTCATAGACGATTCTGCTGTGATGTATGTTGGAGAGTGTTTTGCCTATGTTCTCTTCTAGGAGTTGTATATATTCTGGTCTTACACTTAGATCTTTAATCCATTTTGAGGTTATTTTTGTGTATGGTGTTAGAAAGTGTTCTACTTTCATTCTTTTACAAGTGGTTGACCAGTTTTCCCAGCACCACTTTTTAAAGAGATTGTCTTTAATCCATTGTATATTCTTGCCTCCTTTGTCACAGATGAGGTGTCCATAAGCGCATGGATTTGTCTCTAGGCTTTCTGTTTTGTTCCATTGATCTATATTTCTCTCTTTGTGTCAGTATCATACTGTCTTGATTACTGTGGCTTTGTAGTAGAGCCTGAAGTCAAGCAGATTGATTACTCCAGTTCCATTCTTCTCAAGATTGCTCTGGCTATTCGAGGTTTTTTCTATTTCCATACAAATTGCAAAATTATTTGTTCTAGCTCTGTGAAAAATACTGTTGGTAGCTTGATAGGGATTGCATTGAATTTGTAAATTGCTTTGGGTAGTATACTCATTTTCACTATATTTTCCGATTCATGAACATGGTATATTTCTCCATCTATTAGTGTCCTCTTTGATTTCTTTCACCAGTGTTTTATAGTTTTCTGTATATATGTCTTTTGTTTCTTTAGGTAGATATATTCTTAAGTATTTTATTCTTTTTGTTGCAATGGTGAATGGAATTGTTTCCTTAATTTCTCTTTCTATTTTCTCAAGAGACTTCTTAATAATATCTGTATCTTTTTAGTTTGGAAATACTACCTGAAGAACAATGCCAAACCAATTAGTCTAAGTAGTGCAGCCATTTTATTTCTTTATTTGGTGATAATAACTAAAGTTAAGGAATAAAGTGAGTTTTAATCAGCCATTTTCTCTTGAACTTTATCTTCATTTGTTCTTGTCTGTATCCATTTGATGTAGCATAATTTTGTTACCTAGTTTACTAGTTAAGTATTAAAGTTATGAAGTGAAGTTGCTCAGTCATGTCTGACTCTTTGCAACCCCATGGACTCTAGCCTACCAGGCTTTTCAGACCATGAGATTTTCTAGGCAAGCGTATTGGAGTGGGTTGCCATTGCCTTCTCCCGGGGATCTTTCCGACCTAG
The DNA here is from genome assembly GCF_001704415.2 of Capra hircus. Lineage (NCBI taxonomy): Eukaryota > Metazoa > Chordata > Mammalia > Artiodactyla > Bovidae > Capra > Capra hircus. Next base: position 30,433,802 of record NC_030821.1, on the reverse strand, counting down.
GGATCAAACCTGGGTCTCCCGCATTATAGGCAGACACTTTATCCTCTGAGCCACCAGGGAAGCCCATTAAAGTTATATTCTATATCAATTATAAAATCACACTTCTCTCTGTATCTTCAGCTTTTAGTTAACATGAGGGATCTATAATAAAGTTTGAATTATCTTCCATTGCTTTATTGTCTTATCTATGCAAATGTATGAGATAAAAGTGAAAGTGAAGTCGCTCAGTCATGTCCGACTCTTTGCGACCCCATGGACTGTAGCCTATCAGGCTCCTCCGTCCATGGGATTTTCCAGGCAAGAGTGCTGGAGTGGATTACCATTTCCTTCTCCAGGGGATCTTCCCGACCCAGGAATCAAACCCGTGTCTCCCACATTGCAGGCAGACACTTTACCATCTGAGCCACCAGGGAGGTTTCTCTAATAGCTCATATGAGATAAAGGAGATTTCAAAATAGTAAAGATTAAAATCCTGCTGGTTGGATAAGCAATGCTTCCTCTTCCAAAACACAACATGAATCTAAACTCCACAGCAAATCAATTAGATTCAGGTTGTGTTTTGGAAGAGGAAGCATTGCTTACCCAACCAGCAAGAATTTAGACTTTACTATTTTGAAACAGCCTACCAATGCCAGAGATGAGAGTTTGATCCTTGGGTTGGGAAGATCCCCTGGAGAAGGAAATGGCAACCCATTCCCGTATTCTTGCCTGGGAAATCCCACAGACAGAGCAGCCTGGTAGGTTACAGTCCCTGAGGTCACAAAAAAGTCAGGAACATGACTGAGCAACTAAATAACATACTATACACATGCACAAGGCACTCTACTCAGTGTTACACTTACAAAGTTAAGCAAGACTGTCTTTATAACATATCCAAGTACCTCCCTATCTTAGTCTGTTTGGGCTGTTATAACAAAAATACACAACGGGAGCTAATCAGTTCAGTTCAGTTCAGTCCAGTCGCTCAGTCATGTCCAGCTCTTTGAGACCCCATGAATCACAGCACGCCAGGCCTCCCTGTCCATCACCAACTCCCAGAGTTCACTCAGACTCACATACATTGAGTCAGTGATGCCATCCAGCCATCTCATCCTCTGTTGTCCCTTTCTCCTCCTGCCCCCAACCCTCCCAGCATCAGAGTCTTTTCCAATGAGTCAACTCTTCGCATGAGGTGGCCAAAGTGCTGGAGTTTCACCTTTAGCATCATTCCCTCCAAAGAAATCCCAGGGCTGAACTCCTTCAGAATGGACTGGTTGGATCTCCTTGCAGTCCAAGGGACTCTCAAGAGTCTTCTCCAACACCACAGTTCAAAAGCATCAATTCTTTGGTGCTCAGCTTTCTTCACAATCCAACTCTCATACCTGTACATGACCACTGGAAAAACCATAGCCTTGACTAGACGGACGTTAGTTGGCAAAGTAATGTCTCTGCTTTTCAACATACTATCTAGGTTGGTCATAACTTTCCTTCCAAGGAGTAAGCATCATTTAATTTCATGGCTGCAGTCACCATGTACAGTGATTTTGGACCCCAAAAAATAAAGTCTGACACTAGTTCCACAGAAATTTATTCCTCACAGACCTGGGAACTGTGAAGTCTAATATCAGGGCACAAGGTAGATGCTTGTGAGAGCCTTTTTCTGGATTGTAGACTGCTGACTTCTATGTATCCTCACATGGACAGAAAGACAATGCAACTCTCTGGAGTCTTTTATAAGGAGATTGATACCATTCCTGAATGCTTTATCCTCATCAGTTAATCACCTCCCAGAGCTTCCTCCTCCTAATACTATCACTTTTTTTTTTTTCAATTTTAATCCTAGGATGGATTTTAAAATTTTTTTAAATTAATTTTTTGCAATATAGTTGATTTACAATGTTGTGTTAATTTCAAGTGTAAAGCAAAGTGAATTTTTTACACATATACATATATCAACTTTTTCTTAGATTATTTTCCCATTTAGGTCATTAAAGGGTATTTAGCAGAGTTCCCTGTGTTATCCATTAAGTCCTTAATATCTGTTTTATATATAGAAGTGTGTTTATGCTATTCCCATCTCCCAACTTATCAATCCCCTTCTTATCCCTTGTAACCATAAGTCTGTTTTCTACATCAGTAACCTTATTTCTTATTTCTGTTTTATAGGTAAGTTCATCTTTGCCATTTTAGATTTCACCTATAAGCAATATTGGGGTTTCCTTGGTGGCTCAGACTGTAAAGAATTTGCCTGCAATGCAGAAAATCCGGGTTCAGTCCCTGGGTCAGGAAGATCCCCTGGAAGAGGGTATGGAAACCCACTGCAGTATTCCTGCCTGGAGAATTCCATGGACAGAGGAGCCCAGTAGACTACAGTGACTAACACATACATACACACATAAAGCTATATTATCTGATATTTGTTTTTCTCTATCTGACTTACTTCACTCAGTATGACAATGTCTAGGTCCATCCATGTTGCTGCAGATGGCATTATTTTTTTCTTTTTTATGGCTGAGTAATGTTCCATTGTATATATGTACCACATCTTGTTGATCCATTCCTCTGTTGATGAACATTTAGGTTGATTTCATGTTCTGTCTATTGTAAATAGTGCTGTAGTAAATATTGGGATGCATATAACTTCTGAAAATTATGGTGTTCTCCAAATATCCTGGTGGGTTACAATCCATGGAGTTGCAAAGAGTCAGACGCAACTGAGTGACTAACATTTTCACTTTTTACTTTCCAGATATATGCCCAGAATTGCTGGGTCATATGCTTCCTCTATTCTTAGCTTTTTAAAGAACTTCCACACTGTTCTCCGGAGAAGGCAATGGCACCCAACTCCAGTACTCTTGCCTGGAAAATCCTATGGACAGAGGAGCCTGGTTGGCTGCAGTCCATGGGGTCGCTAAGAGTTGGATATGACTGAGCAACTTCACTTTTCACTTTCATGCATTGGAGAAGGAAATGGCAACTCACTCCAGTGTTCTGGTCTGGAGAATCCCTGGGACGGGGGAGCCTGGTGGGCTGCCATCTATGGCGTCGCACAGAGTCGGACATGACTGAAGTGACTTAGCAGATACTGTTCTCCATTAGTCACTGTACAATGTACATTCCCATTAACACTGTAGAAGAGTTCCCTTTTCTCCATACCATCTCCAACATTTGTTGTATGTAGATTTTTTTTTTTTTTTGATGATGAGCAAGGGGCTTCCCAGGTGGTGCTAGTGGTAAAGAACACACCTGCCAGTGCAAGAGATGTAAGAGACATGGGTTTGTTCTCTGATTCAGAAAGATCCCCTGGGGGAGGGCATGGAAACCCACTCCAGTGTTCTTGCCTGGAAAATCCCATGGACAGAGGAGCCTGACAAGCTATGGTCCATTAGAGTCACAAAGAGTTGGACATGACTGAAGCGACTCAGCAGGCATGCACATTCTGACTGGTGTGAAGTGATGACTCATTGTACTTTTGATTTGCGTTTCCCTAATAATTAGTTATTGAGCATCTTTCCATATGCTTTTTAGCCATCTATTTGTCTTCTTTAGCAATATGGCTATTTAGATCTTCCACACATTTTTTGATTGGGTTGTTTGTCTTTTTGATATTGAGCTATATGAGCTGTTTGCTCATTTTGTAAACTAGTCCCTTGTTGGTTGCTTGATTTGCAAGTATTTTCTCCTATTCTGAGGGTTATCTTTTCATTTTGTTTATGAGTTTTTGTTGTTATGCAAACGCTTTTAAATTTAATTAGGTCTCATTTATTTAATTTGTTTTCATTTTCATTACTCTAGAAAGTGGATTGAAAAAGACCTTTCTATGATTTATTTCAAAGAGTATTCTGTATATATTTCCTCTGAGAGTATTACAGTATCCAGCCTTACATTTAGGTTTATGATCCATTTTCAGTTTATCTTTGTGTATGGTGTTAGGGAGTGTTCCAGTTTCATTCTTTTACAGTTTTCCAGTTTTCCCAGCACCACTTACTGACGAAACTGTCTTTTCTCCATTTTATATGCTTGCCTCCTTTGTCATAGATTAGATGATCATAGGTGTATAGCTTTGTCTCTGGACTTTCTATCCTTTTCCATTGATCTATTAATATATTTCCTTTTTGTGCCAGAACTATACTGTCTTGATTACTGTAGCTTTGTAGTATAGTCTGAAGTCAAGGAGGCTGATTCTTCCAGCTCTGTTTTTCTTTTTCAATATTGCTTGGGCTATTCATGGTCTTTTGTGTTTCCATACAAATTGTAAATTTTTTGTTATAATTTTTTGAAAAACACCATTGGTAACTTGATAGGGTTTGCAATGAATCTGTAGGTTGCTTTGGATAGTATATTAATTTTCACAATATTAATTCTTCTAATCCAAGAACATGATATATCTCTCCATCTGATTATACTATCTTTTATTTCTTTTATCAGAGTCTTGTAGCTTTCTGAGTATAAGTCTTTTGTCTCCTTAGGTAGGTTTATTCCTAGATGTTTTATTTTATTTTTTTGATGTGATGGGAAATGGACTTGTTTCCTAAATTTTTCTTTCTGATCTTTCATTGTTAGTGTATAGGAATGCAAGAGATTTCTGCATATTAATTTTGTATCCTGCAACTTTTCCAAATTCATTGATGAACTCTGGTAATTTTCTGGTAACATCTTTCTATCTCTTTCAAGATTCAAATTAAACATGAATTTTGTGAGAAAAGAAACATTTAGACTGTGGTTTCCTTCCTGCTTCCCCATTGCTTTCTCTGCTCTTCAAAATTATTTTGATTATTTGTGCAAATCATTATCATTGGCTAAATGATAAGAATGTATTTTAAGCCTAGGAGGAAGTAGAAGTGACACACTAGTTGATATCATTGTCCTAATCAATCTAAACAATAATTATATAACACTGCTAACATCTCTTAACAGATATTAGTGGCCTGCCTGCTCACAACAGACATATACAGGTTGCAGTTTCATTTTTTTCCCTCCTTTCATGTCTAAATATAATTTTTCTAGTTAAAACTTAATAAGAAATAAGCATTTTATGAAATAAAATCAAATTAATTCAAACTTACTTAATAGCTATTTGGAAAGAAATGCTTTGAATTATTTTGTCTTTGTTCTAAATTAGGTATGAAATTTTGAGGTACTATTATCTTGTTGTTACAAAAGCAAATAAAAGTAGTTGCTGATCAGTTCATTTTAATATATACGAAAATGTATCTCAGTTATGTTAGAAACTAGTCTGTATAAATATATTGTGCAAAAATAATTTGGATTTTATGGATTTAGATTTAATCATCTTCCGTTTGAACTACTATTGGATGAGTTAAGAAACTACTTAACATTCACATGCGTCCCTTTAGAGTTCATCTTATTTTGATGAACTTAATTATATGTCCTATCCATCACCAGCTCTACATAGGTATCAAAAATTTTACCTTTTTACAGTGCCTTCCTGTTACTATAAATTAAATACTCATGCTTCTACCTAAAGTCAGTCCTTTTACTAGTAAACTAAATCCCACTGCTTCTAACTTACTCCAGAGCATTGCTCCAGCCAGTCTTCCCTCTTTCTTCTGCATGATAAAAAGTTTTTTTCTCTACCAGATCATTCTCATGATTGTACAAACATGGATTTATTTTCTCTTCATAAAAAAGGAAAAAAGAAAAAACTTTGATTCTGCTTCACATTCTGCCTATTACTCATATCTTTGTTTCTCTTTGCTGCAAAATTTAACAGTTTGTCCTTCTTCCTTATCTTTGATTTGCCTCTTTTTAGTCTCTTAAATCCATTGTTTCGGTTTTCACTACTCTCATGATACTAAAGTTTCTCTTGTTAAAGTCAAAAATATTCTCCACATTGCTAAATTTAATAGTGGATTTGATGTACATATTGTTGGGGAATGGTATTTCTACCCCTACTCCTCTTTGAGTTCTTTTGGCTGAATTAATAGCAAAATTGACACAAGACAGATTAACAGGAGAAAAAGAAACACACCTTAAATTTGTACACACAGATGTCTCATAGAAATAGGGCCTAAGAAGTGGCAAAGCAGGCAGTTTTTATACTTTTTAGATAATGAATGAGTATGTGAGTTGTCAGGATAAAGAAACTTAAACTTGGTGAATTTTAGTTAAATGAGCTTGGTCTTGGAAGGACACCTTTTATATAAGAGATTTATTTCCTACTTTTAGGGAGACAAAAAGTGTACCTCTTGCAGTAGCCATTTCTTAAGTAGCTTCTATTCCAAATAGTCAATATACCATTGTGGTATATATATATTTTTAAATGTAGATTTATGTATTTTAATTGGAGGTTAATTACAATATGGTATTGGTTTTGCCATACATCAACATGAATCCGCCACAGGTATACATGTGTTCCCCATCCTGAACCCCCCTCCCTCCTCCCTCCCCATACCATCCCTCTGAGTCGTCTCAGTGCACCAGCCCCAAGCATCCAGTATCATGCATCAAACCTGGACTGGCGATTCATTTCATATATGATATTATATGTGTTTCAATGCCATATTTTGAGGCAACTTGTCCTGGAACCCAACAGCATCTTACTTGGCAAAGCAGCAGTATTTAAGTCACCATTAAATGCTCAGTTTTCTTCTTTACTATATTTGTTTATCTTCTAGAAAACTAAATACTCTGGATTTTCCATCTGCCAAACTATTTCTCCTTCTCTGCCCAATAGCTTAATATCATGGTTCTTTGTTTCTTCTCTTCTCTAACTCATGATCTTGTTGATTTTATCTGGTTGTGTATTTTAAATACTATGTATGTGACAACTCACATTGCCGTCTCCTGCTGGAGCTGCAGACATTCATCTACTTTCGTGATATTTCCATTTGGGAACCTAATAGACTTCGCAGGCTCAGCTGAATTGGTCTCTCACCAAACTGCTTTACCTGCAGTGTTTTGCATCTCAGTTAATGGAGATTTCATCCTTCCAGTTGCTCAGACCAAAATCATTGAAGATGTCTTTAATGAATCTGTTTCTCTCATCTCGCCTCCTCATTTCATGTATCAGCAAATCCTCCTAGCTCCACTTTGTAAATATATCCACAGTTTAATCACTTAACACCACCTTCAGTCCTAACAGCCTGGTCAACTCACCAATATAAATCTAAATCTCCTGAATTACGGCAATACTTTTCTAATTAGTTTATCTGCTTCCACCAATTTCCCATACATAATATAATATTCAGTTCAGTTCAGTTCAGTTGCTCAGTCATGTCCGACTCTTTGCTCAGCTATAAAAAGAATGAAATATTGTCATTTGCAGCAACATGGATGGGCCTAGATAATACCATAATTAGTGAAATAGGTAGAGAAAGACAAATACTGTATGATATCACTTATATGTAGAATCTAAAACATAATACAACCTTATGTATATAGCAGAACAGAAACAGACTCAGGTATAAAAAACAAACTAGTGATAACCAGTGGGGAGAAGGAAGGAGGACAGGGAAGATTAGGAGTATGAGAGTAAGAGATACAAACTACTATGTATAAAATAGATAAGCAACAGGACATGTTGTATAGCACAGGGAATTATCTTGTAATAACTTTTAATAAAGTATAAACTGTAGAAATACCAAATCACTATGCTCTACACCTCAAACTAATATATAATGTAAATCAACTATCATATATGAAAATTCCATATATTTTAGAGTCTGCTTCTGTACACAATGTTCTGAGTTCCTGAAATAAATCTGTCTGTTCCCTCTTGAGCAGTAGTAACTCTCCTGGTTTGCTAGGGCCTCCATAACAAATACCACAGTGTGGGAGCTTAAATGGGAAATATTTATTGTCTCCCAGTTTCGGAGGCTGGAAATTTGAGATCAAGGTGTTCACAGATCTTTCACTGGCATGTAGATGGCCCTTTTCTCCCTGTGTCCTCACGTGACTTCCTCTCAATATGTGTCTGCATCCTAATTCCCTCTTCTTTTAAGGATACCAGTCAGCTTGGATTAGGGTCTACCGTAAGGATCATATTTCAACTTAATGGCCATTTTAAAGACCCTTTTTCCAAACACAGCCACATTGTGAGATCCTAGATGTTAAAACTTCTTCACATATGACTTTAAAGGACATAATTCACCTCATAACACTATCTCTTAACCAGAGACAAGGGAAAAAATGTATCAGTGGAAAGCTAAAAATCAGTAAGAAAATAAATTTCTGTCTGTTAAAAAAGAAATAAAGAACAACTTGCTCTGTATATAGATGGGTTATCATTGTTTATGTTTCTATGGGATCCACACAGGTCTGGAACTCTTTAAAATATTAAGTTTTGGAAAATGGTAAGTTTATGGGTAAAGTATTAATATGTGGCTTTCACTATAGATGAATTTAATATCTTATGAGACATAATTTAGAGACTATCACAGAATACTTATAGCAGTGAAAATAATTTGTTAATATCATATTTCCCTTACCTGCCAGTCAAGGTTCAGTTGAAAGCAGAAAGAAAGTTATTATTTCAATAAGTGCTCTTAGCATTTAGAGCAAACAGTCATGGTTTGCTAAAAATTGAGAGAGAGTAAAGGCTGCCTGAGGAAATGACTCCTTAGATAAGTTTTAGAGGATGAACAGGAATTTTCAAGGTGAAGCAACAAAAAGTCTGACTTGCACACATAAAATGAAGTTTTATTTTGTAATACTTTTCTTTTGCACTGGTATGTTTATGCTGTCCTGTGTTGCCAAATACCATGTTTCAAGACTATTTGGATAGGAATTATTAAAGTAACAATGAAAAAATAAAGGAATAGCTCAGCTATTGACTACCCCAGTGTGACTTTGAATTGAATTGATAAAGTAGTCCCAAAGCCAACTTGTGTCAAAGAGAAAAATGAATATTCTTAATTATTTGTTTCCTATTAAACTTATCATCATAGAATTTCCTCCACTGCCAGGGTCCAGCCCTGGTGGATCCAGGGAATTCAAAGGGTGGACGGCGTTGGTGTGAGAAAAACTTATTTATTGATTGATATAAGAAATATAAGATTAGATTGGGAAGAAATAGTGTAGTAGGAGAATTAAGTGGAGGAAGAGGGCTGAATAGCTTGGATTACGTGGAAGACCAATAAAATTCCAGACAAGGAATTTGCACCATCTACGTTGGGCCACCTGCGCTCGCTTGAATATCTAAGGGTGCCTCGCCTTAGGCTCCCTTTCGCACTAGTTTTAACAGCCAGGGCAAGTAAGTAGACTTGGCGAGCCTCCGTGCCCCAGGTGGAAATTCAGCCTGAAATTAAAATAAAGAGCAGAGGGAGGGAAAGGGAGAGAAGAAGAGAGAGAGAGACACGGGGGAAACAAGTCCAGCGACTGGCTCTCCTTCTATTGTCCTTCAAGGCCTTTTATACTTTTGATTATACATAGAGATCAATGGGTAATACAAAATTATGTAGCGTTAGCAGCCCAGACTTTTTCTGTATATCTTTTTGTATACGAAAGGTCTCAGGTGATTTACATTATCTTCTGGCCAAGAGGCTTGATAACACTTTTTGGCTCTTTTCCTTAATGAATGTTAATTTCGTTTCCCCTAACTGTTTTTCTTTAATCTGCATTTCCTTAAAGCGCTAAACTTACATCTCTATAGAACAAAGGCTCAGTGGGTTATAACAAAGAAGGTACTTAACTCAAAGATCTAATGTTGCTAATACCAGGTGTACTACTTGTTTTTCTATATACCAACTATATCTAAAAATAGAGGATATGAAAATTTGGCAGCAAGTATTGACTCAACAAATGAAACTTTTAATCAGTCCTATTCTAATGATTTTGACTCTTCGGAAGTCCCTACATTCCTAGGATGTTTTAAGCTTCCTGTGCCTCCTGCAGTCAGGAGGCCTCAAACAATCACATGTGCAGCTGTACGAGTCCTGCAGGCAGGCTAGAAAGCCATCAGAGGGGTTTTTGGATTGAAACATTCTTTCAAATGCAGAAGACTAAAGCCCTGAATTGACTTTTTCCAGAGTATATCAGAAGAGTGGAAAAGCAGGCAGATTCTTATTTTTGGGGGGTGGATGCTCAGGAAATTTCAGGGGGGAAACCTGAGGTCTGATTAGCCTTGCCATCAGAGCTCTTGCCGCATGACCTTGTCATGGGTGGAATTCCTCACGCTGGCTCCCAGCACTCCACAGCATAAAGAAAGGGGACTTTCTTTCTAAATGTGCAAGTTAGGTCCTCAGGCTCACTACAATAGAGGGACACAAAAACATGAAGAAGACGAAATGCAAAACCTATGGCCAACACCACCACTAGCCTCAGGAATTATGGAAAGAAATGATACCAGAGACTCAAGGACAGACTAATAATCAGCTTCCCAAGTTTTGTGTTGGTGGGGAAGTCTGTACATGCTAAATGAATCCAGCTCTCCTTTTAAAATGTTGGGGAGGAAACTTTAGATTCATACAGTCTGTGCATGTGTGGGAGTGCAGTAACTCCTACTTGCCCTGGTGACTGGATGCAGAGTTCCTTCTAAGACCAGTGACCTAAGCCCAAACTTAAAATGCTGCAAAACACAAATACCATGAGAGAAAACAGATTTCTTGCATACCCAAATAACTCCAAAAATCCAGACCACAATAATTTTATCTGCAGACTCATCAGTCCAAGAAAGGTATTAAAGACAGCTATACTACATCAATACTGATGGAAAAAGCAAATAATATAAGGCAGTTCCTGGGTTCCTCTGTCCTGTCAGTCTCCTTGATGGCATAAAAGCCAACCCTGTTATACAGCCATTTCAAAAAACAACAGGAAAAAGTTAAACATTTACATGAATCAAATACTTAAACTGTAAAATAAATTGGTTTAATAGAAAAGAACTGAATTACCTAAAGAGATTACTTAAAATATTGAATTAAAATGCATTTACCAAATTGAACTATAATTGGTTTTCCCCTACCAACTTGGTGAGGCACTTTTATTATTGTTGTTGTTGTTTTTAACCAACTTAATATTTCACTGTGAATCTTGCTCTTCCATGCAAAGTTACCTTTCATTGTTGGTCAGCTTGAGCTCACAGTTTAAATCCTGAGAATGTTGGTGGTAGTGGATTTGAATGGCACAGGCTCTTCTTCAAGTTTTCTCTCAGTTTTCCATCTGAAGCCTACAGCTAGCATCACTAACTTATACCCAGCTTTACTTCTGATCTCAACCTTATTCCCTGTCTGAACCAAAAATCTTTTAGATAGGTCAGCAAATTTTCAAGAACCAGAGTTTATCAATAATACTTGTCCTTCCTATCTCTCCTCGTAGACCTCTGCACACAATTTTTCTCTTCTTCATCCCTGTCCCCTTGTATATACAGTCCAGAGAGGTCCACAGATCACCAATCACATAATAGTCAATTAGAGTTTCTCTAGAATACAGTGAAATATAAATCATACTGTTATTTAGAATGGTTTTGTAAGTCAAATGTAGCAACAAATTCAGATCCCTGTATTTGGGATTGAAGTGACGTGAAGTGAAGTCGCTCAGTCGTGTCTGACTCTTTGCGACCCCATGGACTATAGCCTACCAGGCTTCTCTGTCCATGGAATTTTCCAGGCAAGAGTACTGGAGTGGGTTGCCATTGCCTTCTCCAGGAGATCTTCCTGACCCAGGGATTGAACCTGGGTCTCCCGCGTTGCAGGCAGACGCTTTATCCTCTGAGCCACTGATTAGTGTAGAGTTTCTAATGAAATCCAGCTTTGACTTCTAATTTTCCTACCTCTGATTTTCTTTATGATTAATGAAAACAAAGAAGAGAAAAATAGCATATTGAATATTTCCCATTGTACTTTGTCAGGCATATGAAGATACTTTAAAAATGTTTACTGCCCAAGGATTCCACAATATGTTGAACTAGTTCTACTGTTCTTACCTTCTCCCTCATATTGTCTTTTTCTGTTTCTTCTGCTTTCTTACGGGCTTGATTTTGTGTGAATCTTTTGAGATGTACTGTACTCTCAATGCTCAGCTTCATCTGAATTGTAGGCCTTCTGGCCCATTTAGGACAGTTCAGGATTTTGAGGATGGAAATTTCCCCGATAACAATATTTCTTTCTTACAGAAATAGACACTTTATCATAAAACATTTCACTTAAGATGTGTCTATTGCCAGGCTAGTTTCATCTGCAAGCACCTTTATCAGTTATCACTGCTCCAATAATACCACTAACACATCCTCTTTAGTGTAAAATATTAATTTCTAGTTAATCTGTAGATCAATAACAATTAAGTTGATCTAGTGACATGATCTGTGAGGCTCTACTTTGGAATATAGGCTGTCTGGGATTTGGCTCCAGAAAGTACATCCAGTTCAGATCTTCTCTGATTCCCTTCTCGTTCTCAGAGCAGCAAATAGGCAGAAGGGGAAGCAGAAGGAAACATACAATGTCTCTGACAAAGTAAAAATATATCATCAGAGATTATCCACAAAAGTTTCATTGTGGTTTATTGTCCTATATTGTTTCAGTTTGGCAATCCAAAAACCAATCACTGGCAAATGAGATGGGATTACTAAAATTAATTAGGCTAATTAAAGTTCACTTAGGGACTTTAGGTTGATGTGGGATGATGGGGGTTCAAATATCAGGTCTGATTTACAAGTGAGTTTTGTAAGAACATGAGTTCTGAGGGAGGATAAATAATATATGCAAATTCCACATTTGTGGTTCTCTTTTTGTAAATTGGAAATTCTCCAGGTTTACCTGATCAGTAGCATTCTGTCCTATACCTGTAGTTCTCAAATTTTACCTCAGGGCCATATGCGTCAGCATTATTTCTGAACTTTGTTGGAAATGCAGGTTCTTGTGCGCCACCCTAAACTTATTGAAATTATAAATTTTGGATGGAGCCCATCAGTAGGAGTTTTGACAAGCCTTCTTTGTGATGTTCTAAAGATTAATAACTATTGCCACAGGCTATGGCTTTTTCCTACTTCAGCTGTTTCTCAAAAGTGTTTCCTTGAGTGAGGTCTGGGATTATTTGCCTGGACTAGCCTAATAAAATTAAGTCCTAGGTAGCTGTGAGCAGATTTTTGCAACAGCAGAATCAGCATCATTGTTCCTGCTATCTAGAAAAAGCTTATGAATATGGGCCAGTATACTGCCCACCACCACCACCATCACTGTAGTTGCCAAAGCTGTAACCCTGAAGTTTCTTTCAGCAGCTTAGCTACAATTTGTTCGTATTCTTCCACAACAAGGGCTTCCCTAATAGGTCAGTTGGTAAAGAATCCACCTGCAATGAGGGAGACATGGGTTCGATGCCTGGGTTGGGAAAATTCTCTGGAGAAGGAAAAGCTCCCCACTCCAATATTCTGGCCTGGAGAATCCCATGCACTGTATAGTCGATGGGGTCAAAAAGAGTCAGACCCAACTGAGCGACTTTCACTTTTCCTAAAACGAGAACATGGAAAACTAAGACTTTAGTGCTGAGTGAACAGTTAGTTTTCTATGTGAAAGGAATGCCTGTAATATTTAATTATTGTTTGGCTATTGCATTTCATAGGGAGTAAAAAGGTGTATGAAAGTTTCCACCTTCTTCATATCTCAAAAGTTCAGTTTCATTATGATTAAAATAATGAAAGTGCATATGCTTCAGATAGAGGAATCTAAAAAACTGAAAAGAATTCTAAAATGTTACCCCAAAAGATTAAGTTAGCTATTCTGCTTGGAGAGAAGTCAGGTATGTTCTATTCTAAACAATGTTCACAAAAAAGAAAAGACTTCTGATATTTTTTAACATTTTTTAGAGTATATTACACAAATGACCTTGCAGATCCATATATGATTTTGTGCCTTGTTGTTTAGATAACTTTTATGACTTCTTAAAATTTATAAGTATTTACATACATTATACTCAAACATCAGATTCTATTAAATTAGAGTATAAATGTTAGTTCTTGTTAAAAAAATTAAGTGAGTAAGCTTTAAAGATATAGTTGGTTTTATTCAGTGATTTATGAATTGGGCAGCATCTGCTCTAGTGGACAGAAAGGAACTCTGAGGAGCTATACAAAATAAAAGACTTATAAAAAGAAAGAGTAGGGACCAGAAAGTTATATTAGGCAAAAAAAGATTGGTTATGGTGGTGGTTTTTCAGGCACATTACCTAACTAGTGCTGATCAGGTAATCCTGACTGATAGGCTTAAGATTCCATTTCTGGGAGAGCTGAAACTAATTAAGTCTCAGTTTGATGATATGTGGCTTAGCATAAGTGACTCTGTTTGAGACTAATATCTTATTTTAACACGCTTTTATAAAATAAATATAAAATGCCTGTTATTGAAAACATGGACCAATGTGGGTATCTATCTTTATCTTAGTGTTGATGTATGACTTTGACTTTACACATTCATATGAGAATTCATAAAGCAAATAGGTATACAGTGTTCATGATTTACACAGTAGATTTATTACAGGGAAGTTAAGCATGAATCATGTTAGAATTTTAAATATTCTTACAGGTAAAGTTTGTATATTTATTTATTTATTTTTTAAATATTTAATTTGTCATTTATATGAGTGTTAGTTGCTCAGTCATGTCCAACTGTTTGTGATCCCATAGACTGTAGCCCAACAGGTTCTTCTGTCCATGGATTTCTCCAGGCAAGAATACTCTAGTGAGTAGCCATTTTCTTCTCCAAGGGATCTTCTTGATCCTGGGACTGACTCCTTATAGGCAGAACCTTTATCATCTGAGCCACCAAGAAAGCTCACCATATATTTAAATCTGCTTTAAAATATTTCCTTGATTAGTTTGTAGAAAGGTTAAAAATGTTAATTCCAAAAGAGAATGTAAGATCTAAAGGTAGGGTTAATTTAAGCTTGTATAATTAAAGCTTCTTTAGTTTTCCATCAAATTATATTCTTTGTTCAATTATATGATGTTTGAAAAGCCACTTGAAAGAGTCAAGGAGCTATTTATGCAAATATTTTTTAACCTGGATAATATATGAAAAAGAATCATGTGGCTAGAAAAGAATTTATGGTTTATCATAGCAATAGGAACCTTACTATAGCCACTTCAAGCAAGAAGCCATGTTGTACACATGTGTGGTATAATGTAAGAAAACTCATGAAGTAAGGGATTGTTTATGCTTGCATCCTTTACAGTTATTCCACTGTATATTTCTCTAATTATCTTTGTATTTCTTCAACATCAAATTCTTTCAGTTCCGCACCTTAAAACAAAAGCAAAATAAGACCTTTAAAAATAGAAATCATTTTCACTAAGGATAAAAGTATAATTCTGTACGTGGCTGTTGTTGGGAAAATAAAATTAGAAACAAAATCTCCTCCTAACCAAAAATCCTTTCCACAAAAACAGTAGGTAAATAAAACTTATATCATTTAATAAACTTTTAGCCAGGATCTAATGTGTATCATAGACAATCCATGAAAGAAACTTTAGATACAGAAAGATGTTTTATACTTTCATGTAGTCAGTCAGATATAATCTGTTCATGAATGTTCTGAAGATAAATGGTAAATAGTCCTTAGGTAAATCAACTGGACAGTACCATTTACCACACATAATTCTTCATAAATTCACCTAAAGACAGCTTTACTCAAAATATAATTGGAGTGACTGTGTTAGCTAATTGGCTTTATTCAAAGGAAAAATAAAACTCTCATATCATTATGACAGGGAGTAGTTTTGCAACTTGAAGTGAGATCCTCACTGAAATTAGGTTTCCACTTCCCCACAGAAAAGGAGCTAGGGTGCTGTTTTCCCTGAATGTGCTTCCCAGTGCAGGAAATACAAAGAGATGCAGTTGAGATCCCTGGGTGGGAAAGATCCCCTGTTTGTAGGAACTGACAACCCACTCCAGTATTCTTGCCTGGAAAATCCCATGGACAGAGGAGCCTGATGGACTGCAGTCCACGGGTTGCAAAGAGTCAGACAGGACTGAGCCACTGAGCACACACAGCACTTCTTGATTATTGCGTCTCAAAAGAGATGGCTGAGAGGTTCTTGAGGAAACACCCCTAAACGCAGAGACTGACTAGAGGCTTATGTACCATTTGAAAAGCTTTATACACATTTGAGAAAGATAGAAAGAACTGGCAATTCTGGTTTTTTTTTTTTTTTTTTGATGGTATGGAGGGGGGTTCAGGATAGGGAACACATGTATACCTGTGGTGGATTCATGTTGATGTATGGCAAAACCAATGCAATATTGTAAAGTAATTAACCTCCAATTAAAATAAATAAATTTATATTAAAAAAAATCTACGTTTTCTATAGTGAAAGCTCTGAGATAAAGGAAGGTGAGAGGGCCTCTTTTAAATTTTTATCTGCCTTCAGATTATCCTTTCAGAAGGACCTTTTCTTTAATATTTGCTCTGCTCAATGCATACTTCCAATTTAATAGAAGATAGTATGATAGAAAAGCAAAATCATTGCTTTGAGAGGAAGGTAAAATTTTAAAGAAGTGTCTAGAAGGAAGATTAGAATTTAATGAAAGTCTTTCCTTTCTTCATTTCAGTAATTTTTTGTTAGTTTGTTTCTGTGAACTATAATTTCCAAATCAAAATTAAATTGAACTAAACACCTACCTTGAAAACCAATGTCTTATTCTGCTTTTTCCTATGTGTTAACTACATCCCTATTCTAGGAATTCCTACTCAAAATGTAAACGCACTTTCCCAAGGGTAGTAATTTGTGGAAACAAGTTGCAAGAGATACTCTGTGAACACATGACTCTGGGGTAAAAGAAACTTTAGAATATTTATGTCATGTTGCTTTGCAACATAAAAACCATACTGAATTAGTGGGCCAGTAAATAATTTTGATGAGTTAGGATCAGCATTTTTTTAAATAAATAGAATGGAATGGAATATAAAGTATGAGAGGGTGCTGCTTATAGTACACAATTGTGTGTGTTAGTTGCTCAGTCATGTCCGACTCTTTGCAATTCCATGAAATGTAGCCCGCCAGGCTCCTCTGTCCATGGAATTCTCCAGGCAACAATACTGGAGTGAGTTGCCACTTCTTTCTGCAGGGAATTTTCCTGACCCAGGGATTGAACCTGTGTCTTCTGCAGAGCAGGCAGATTCTTCACCATCTGAGCTAGTTATGGTACACATTTGAAGTTTTGCATTGTTCTGTGAAAAATATTTTGCAATTATTTTCATGTGTGTGTTGCTATGTATGTATATATATAAATAAACTGTATACTGGAGTGGTTGAAAATAGATAAATTAATACCACCCAAGTGAAAACAAAAAAATGATCATTTATTGAGAACTTATTGTATCATGGGAGTCAGTGACCATTGCTTGCTTTTAGCAGAAACTCTAAGGCAGTCTGTGGAGTGGGGAACATTTATAGTGAGAGTGAAAGAGAAAGAGAGAGAGGGAGGAAAGGATGAGAGGAACTGTAGGGAAGGGAAGAGGATGGGAAAGAGGGAGGGAGGAAGGAAAGAAGGAAAAAAGGAAGCAAGCTAGGCTTCCACGTATACTCTGATGGAAATTATTGAGATGGGAAACCTACTGTTGTGCTAGCTAGAAGCAGAACATCTTATCTAATTTCTTCTGAGCAGCATTTTGGGCTCTCTCTGATTCTGAGTTGTAGGTGAGAACATAAATTAGAAAATTTGACTTCTCTGGTTGAATTAACTCTTGACTGATTACTGCTGAGATTGTAGTCTGACCCCGGGACTTCTTATGTGGATCAGATTCTATGGCCATATATAGTCTGACCATTTTCCATGTGTGTTAAACCTTTTGGATTAAAAGAAAATAATAACTCACATCCATATACTATATACCCCTTAAAAACTTTCACAATGGAGATTAATACATAAAAGGATTAAAAAGTTCATTTGTAAAAGGGTTAGTTGTGTCCAATTCTTTGTGATCCATGACCTGTGTTTGCCAGGCTCCACTGTCCATGGAATTCTCCAGGAAAGAATAGTGGAGTGGGCTGCCCTTCCCTTCACCAGGAGATCTTCCCTACCCAGGTATCGAACACAGGTCTCCCACATTGCAGGCAGATTCTTTATTGTCTGAGCCATCAGGGAAGCCAGTACTACCTAAATTAATTTAATATTCTCTAAAGTAATGCTCAAAATTCCCCAAGCTAAGCTTCAAAATTATAGGAACTGAGAACTTCCAGATGTTCAAGTAGAATTTAGAAAAGGCAGAGTAATCAGAGATCAAATTGCCAACATTTGTTGGATCATAGCAGAAAGAGAATTCCAGAAAAACATCTGCTTCTGCTTCATTGACTACACTAAAGCCTTTGACTGTGTGGATTGCATCAGACTGTGGACATTTCTTCAAGAGATAGAAATACCAGACCACCTGGTATTCCTGAGAAACTTGTATGCAGGTCAAGAAGCAACAGTTAGAACCAGATATGGAACAGTGGACTGGTTCCAAATTGGGAAAGGAGTACATCAAGGCTGTATATTGTCATCCTGCTCATTTAACTTGTATGCAATGCGCATCATGGGAAATGCCAGCCTGGATGAAACACAAGCTGGCATCAAGATGGCTGGAATCAAGTAATCTCAAATATGCAGATGACACCACCCTTATGGCAGAAAGTGAAGAAGAACTAAAGAGCCTCTTGATGAAGGTGAAAGAAGAGAGTGAAAAAGCTGCCTTAAAACTCAACATTCAAAAAAACGAATATCATGGCATCTGGTCCCATTACTTCATGACAAGTAAATGGAGAAACAATGGAAACAGTGACAGACTTTCTTTACTTGGGCTCCAAACTCATTGCAGTTGGTAACTGCAGTCATGAAATTAAAAGATCCTTCCCCCTTGGAAGAAAAGCTATGACAAACTAAGACAGCATATTAAAAAGAAGAGATATTACTTTGCCAACAAAGGTTTATACAGTCAAAGTTATGATTTTTACAGTAGTTACATATGGATGTGAAATTTGGACCATGTAGAAGGCTGAGTACTGAAAAACTGATGCTTTTGAAGTGTGGTGTTGGAGAAGACTCTTGAGAGTCCTTGGACTGCAAGATCAAATCAGTCAATCCTAAAGGAAATCAATCCTGAATATTCATTAGAAGTACTGATGCTAAAACTGAAGCTCCAATACTTTGGCCTCCTGATTCGAGCAGCCAACTCTTTAGAAAAGACCTTTATGCTAGGAAATATAGAAGGCAGGAGGGCACAACAGAGAATGAGATGGTTCAATGACATTACTGACTCGAAGAACATGAGTTTGAGCAAGCTCTGGGACATGGTGAAGGACAGGGAAGCCTGGCATGCTGCAGTCTATGGGGTCTGAATGAGACGTGACTGAGCGACTGAACAACCACAACAGCAAAGTATATCACAGGCTTTCCAGGTGGCACTAGTGATAAGGAACCTTCCTGCCAATACAAGAAGAGGCAACAGATGTGGGTTTGATCCCTGGGTCAGGAAGATCCCCTGGAGGAGTACATGACAACCTACTTCAGTACTACTGCCTGGAGAATTCCATGGACTGAGGAGCCTGGTGGACTACAGTGCATAGGGTTGCAGAGTCAGACACGACTGAAATGACTTAGCATGCATGCATTCAAAGTATATCATAAACTATTTTGGGGATTAAGCCTCCCTTTTGTTCTACAATCCCTCTTAAACTTAATATTTGGAAAATATTTCTTATCTTCATTTACAACTTGTTATCTTCTTTCTGTACTCCCCACTTCAAATACGTTCCATGGCTAATCATATGTATTTTACTTATATTTTTCACCTATGTTTTGGTCACAACTCAAATAGTCTTTGTGTTGCTTGAATTATTCCAGTATCTAGCTCCAGGTTTTTCACTTGTATTTTCTCTTTTCATGGACTTCAGGTTACTCTTAGCTGTTACTTCTACTCCAAAAATCTTTATTCATCTCCATTTTCACACTATCAATTCTACTCTTTTTTTCACTCATGTCTTGTCAAGTTTTTCCTTGTTCAAACCTTAATATATCCTCCTATCCTTCTGTAATGTATTTGCTAATTTCCATTTATAAGTGTCCTTTTCATTCATTAGGTATCGTATAAAATTCAACACCTTTGAAACAGTCTTCTGTGATCATCCTTATACTCACCCACTCCCAACCTGAAAATAATCTTTCCACTCCTTAGTTTCTAAATATAAAACACCTTGAATAAATAGAAACAGAATTTTCACATATTGCCTCACATTGAACTATACATTTGTATCCATATTATATACTTAGTAAACTTTCTGTCCTTATTCACAATATCTACACTTTATTCAATTTTATAAACTTTTACGGCCCTAAATATTATGGCTTGTGCATACTAAGCTGTTAATGAATAAAGCTAGACACCTGACTTTTTAATAATCTTTAAAAATTATAGGCATTCATCTAACTACTTGAGATGAGTTAAGATGTAGATAACTTGCAAGTAACATGATAATTCACATTTAAACTAAAATATATGTGATGAGTATAGGGTCCTCTCCAGAAACTAGAACCCCTGGAACTTGAAAGTTAGAGAAAGACAATAGAGAAGTGATTATCACAGTAGCCTCAGAGACTCAAATTATATGAAGAAATTGGCTTCAGAGATCTAACATTATGTTCTATTTGTTGTTTTTATATCTGTCATCAGTGCTTCAAAGTGTCTGAGTAAATGTTATGTTTATCATTTGAGCAAACACTCAGACCAGTTCATCTGGGACCACCCTAGTTGAGCACATATGGATGCTCAATACCTGTTTTCTGTCTGAGAGAGCTTATGTGGATAGTCCCATGACTTAATCCTATAAAGAGCTAACAATATCAATATTGTTATTTTTAAAAAACAAAAGACGTATTCTGCTTATTTGTTGCACTCTGGATTTTCTCAGTATTGTCTTTTATAATAAGAGTGGTTGATTCTTCTTACTTGCTTTATAGATAAACCTCCAAGTAAGTCCTTTGACCATATGGTAGATACAGTAAGAGCAAGAATGTTTAGATTTTGAATACTGTTCTTAGGCTGCTAGCAGTTATGATACTTTCAAAAGAAAGATACATTTACTTTGATTGCTATTATAGTTCAAAAAATATTGATCTATCACTGCTTGCAAACTCTTTTAACCAGGTAGCTACAGAGATTTGAACAAAAATCTATATTTCACTTTGGTCTTTTATTCAAGGTACTTCAAAAAAAATATTTAAGGAATAGACAGGTTAAGTGAAGTTGAAGTGAACAATGCTATACTGAGTCTTCTTATTAAAAAGGAATGCTTCCTGGTGCTTCCATTTTTGTGCTTCAATATTAAACTTTAAGTCCCCCAAGGAGTAAGGTCACGTCTCTTTAATTGACTCTACAGCATATTTAGATTATTTCACAAGACATTAGTGTGTGTGCTGTTGGTGGAGTATTTTGGGGGTGTCCATCATCAAAATACTTATAAATGGTTTATCTCTGCTTAGCATAAAATCAGAGGCCCTTCACAGTGTGAAGGCCTTCACACAGGGCACCCCACATCTCCCCATCCTCATCTCTTATCTTACCCTTCTTTTACCCTAACCGCCAGCCATGGTGAGTTACTTGAATTTTTCCAAATGTGATATTTCACACTATTATCCTTTCATCAATCTGTTTACTGTACTTGAAATGTCCCAAACTTTAATGCCATGTACCCTGTACCCCAACCTCAATCACACATATCCCCTAAGATCTGCCCAAGTTTACTTCATGTTTCAGTTTATAGGATCATTTTGACTTTCAATTTCAAAATTTAGGAGAATTCAATAATTCTAAATTATGTATCATAAAAGTGACTTAACAGGCATGCATAGTCTTTTCCTGGTAGGAAGTTACTAGATTGTCATCTAGTTACTAGATTGTCAATCCCAGCATTCCCAGGATTTAAAGTATAATATAGTTTTAAGACATTTTGCTTGAATGAACATACTAATGGAGGATTGAATATACAAATGAAAGAATGAATGTATGAATGAGTGAGGTCGCTGCAACTGACAAAATTGATAGTGACACCGCCTGTACTTAGCTGAAATGTACTTACGTTTGAGATGTTTATGATAAAAATGCCCTTGAGTCTATCCCTGGGTTTCCTAATCTCAATCAGCCTTCCTTGTTGTCTTTTTGTCATAGGTCCTGTGCTTAGTTACAAACTTAAGGCAGATACTAAGTAGGTCTTTTGAAGGATCCTCAAGTATAAACATTGGTCAAAATTTAAGGATAATACCACAAGGAATTCAGGAAGAAGGGTTTACTTATCACTTTACAGTTTATCTTTAAATATATAGGAAATGCACTTCAATTCTCAGATCATCTTGGAGTTTTAAAATATGTATGTTTTACATTTTCTTGAATAGGTGCTGACCAGAGCATAGTTCATTTTTTTTTTCTTAAAAATATGTGTCAAGGAATTTGTATATGTATACATACATATATATATATATGTGTGTGTGTGTACCGAATTCACTTATTTGGCAGTTCTTATATCCTTTTTTTTTTTTTTTTTAGGGCAAGGAAATGATATACACCTTTTTGTGGCCCTAGTTCCTAGCACAGTTCTTAATACACGGTGGATCCTTAGTTTCAAATGGAACTGAAATGAATTGCTTATACTAAGTTAGTAAGACTAGCCTTAGATTCCCTGAACTAAGTTTCTTTATTATCATAAGAAACATCAATAATTATTTTTTGTTTGTTTGGTTTGATTTATTTCTACCTAGTCTCATTAAATTGTTTTGTATAATCAAATGTTTATACTAAGGAATTATTGGATTAAGCATTATTAATGTTATTTCTGGGTTTGAAGTTTTTCTATTGTATTATTTTCTTTTTAATTTTTTAAAAATGTATTTTATTTCTTTCATTTAAGTTTTAAAATTTTATTTATTTCTCTTTAATTAAAAGAGAGAATGCTTGGTCATTTTTGAAAAATCTTAGTCTCACTGTCTTATATTCCAACAAGTTCATCTGAGAGAGAGAAAGATGGTAGAATTATAATTGTTAGGTAGAGTCTTAGCAAAAAACCCCAGGAAGCCCATGGCCAGAAAAAAAAAAAATCTGGTGAATAAAGAGAGTGTAGGAGTAAAATATCATAATCCAAGTTTATGGGTTATGTACCTATTGTCTTAGTTTTCTTGTCTTGGGAAGTAGGGATGATTTGCTACAACAAAATACGACAGATATCAGAGATGGCATGATTTATTAACAGCAGAAATTTATTTCTCAGTCCTGGAAGCTGAAAGTCCAAACTCAAGGCACCAGTGTGGTCAATCTGAGAATTTTTTTCCCAAGTTTCATAACTGGGGCCTTGTTGTATCCTCCTCACATAGTAGAGGGGGAAGTGGTCACTCTGGGGCTTCTCTCCTAAGAGCACTGATCCTATATATGAGGGTTCTGACTTCATGACCTAACCACCTCTGAAAGTCCCCACCTAATGTCATCATCTTTGAATTTTGAAGGAATGCATTCATACCATGGTAACTGTGAGGGCTTGGGAACTTATTGTTTGTATACATAACATTAACTATACCCTTCAATTATCCTCCAAATTGGAGTCCTGGGCATAGAGATGACAACTTATAAATGGTTTGCCATAAATGCATCAATTGTTGTTGTTCAGTCGCTCAGTCATGTCCAACATTTAGTGACCCCATGGACTGCAGCATGCCAATCTTCACTGTCCTTCACCATCTCCTAGAGCTTGCTCAAACTCATGCCCATTGAGTCAGTGATGCCATCCAACAATGTCATCCTCTGTTATCCTCTTCTACTCCTGCATCAGATCTTGCTCAGCATCAGTGTCTTTTGTAATGAGTGACCTGCTCACATCAGGTGGCCAAATTATTGGAGCTGCAGCTTCAGGATCAGTCCTTCTAATGCATATTCGGACTGATTTCCTTTAGGATAGACTGATTTGATCTCCTTGCACTCCAAGGGACTCTCAAGTCTTCTCCAACACCACAGTTCAAAAGCATCAATTCTTCAGTACTCAGCCTTCTTTATGGTCCCACTTTCTCATCCATACGTGACTACTGGAAAAACCATAGCCTTGACTAGACAGACCTTTGTTGGTAAAGTAATGTCTCTGCTTTGCTCACTCGGGTTATCATAGCTTTTCTTCCAGGGAGCAAGTGTCTTTTAATTTCATGACTGCAGTCACCATCTGCAGTGATGTTGGAGCCCCACCCCACCAAAAAAAAAAAATAATAATAAAGTTTCTCACTGTTTCCATTGTTTCCAGAAAGTAATATATATTTGCCATGAAGTAATGGGACAGGATGCCATGACCTTAGTTTTTTGAATGTGAGCTTTAAGCCAACTTTTTCACTCTCCTATTTCACTTTCATCAAGACTCTTTAGTTCCTCTTCACTTTCTGCCATAAGGGTGGTGTCATCTCCCTATCTAAGGTTACTAATATTTCTCCCAGCAATTTTGATTCCAGCTTGTGCTTCATCCAGCCCAGCATTTCTCATGATGTACTCTGCATATATGTTAAATAAACAGGGCTGTATATTCTTACAGCCTTGCAGTACTCTTTTTCCTATTTGGAACCACTCTGTTGTTCCATGTCCAGTTCTAACTGTTGCGTTCTGACCTGCATACAGATTTCTCAAGAGGCAGGTTAGGTGGTCTGGTATTCACATCTCTTTCAGAATTTTCCACAGTTTGTTATGATCCAGACAGTCAGATGCTTTGGCATAGCCAATAAGGCAGAAAGAGATGTTTTTCTGCAACTCTTTTGCTTTTTCAATGACCCAGCAGATGTTGGCAATTTGATCTCTGGTTCCCCTGCCTTTTTTAAATCCAGCTTGAACATCTGGAAGTTCACGATGCAAGTATTATTGAAGCCTGCTTGGAGAATTTTGAGCATTACTTTACTAGCGTTGAGATGAGTGCAATTGTGTGGTAGTTTGAACATTCTTTGGCATTTCCTTTTTTGGGGATTGGAATGAAAATTGACCTTTTCCAGTCCTGTGGCTACTGCTGAGTTTTCCAAATTTGCTGGCATATTGAGTGCAACACTTTAACAGCATCATCATTCAGGATTTGACAGATATCTCTCGTCTTTCCCATTCTATCGTTTTCCTCTATTTCTTTGCATTGTTCACTTAGGAAGACTTTCTTATTTCTCCTTTCTATTCTTTGGAACTCTGCATTCAGATGGGTATATCTTTCTTTTTCTCCTTTGCCTTTCACTTCTCTTCTTTTCTCAGCTATTTGTGAGGCCTCCTCAGACAGCAGTTTTGCCTTTTTGCATTTCTTGTTATTGGGGATGGTTTGATCATCACCTCCAGTACATTTTCACAAACCCCCATTCATAGCTCTTCAGGATGTCTATCAGATCAATCCCTTGAATCTGTTTGTCACTTCTGTTGTATAATCATAAGGTCACACCTGAATGGCCTAGTGGTTTTCCCTACTTTCTTCAATCTAGTCTGAATTTGGCAATAAGGAGTTCATGATCTTAGCCACAGTCAGCTTCTGGTCTTGTTTTTGCTGACTGTAAAGAGCTTCTCCATCTTTGACTGCAAAGATTAT
Source organism: Capra hircus (assembly GCF_001704415.2). NCBI lineage: Eukaryota > Metazoa > Chordata > Mammalia > Artiodactyla > Bovidae > Capra > Capra hircus. The sequence goes on along the minus strand of NC_030821.1, from coordinate 30,408,325 downwards.
ACTCAGTTTGATTTAGGTATTGACCATCTGGTGATGTCCATGTGTAGAGTCATCTCTTGTGTTGTTGGAAGAGAGTGTTTGTTATGACCAGTGTGTTCTCTTGGGAAAACTCTGTTAGTCTTTGCCCTGCTTCATTTTGTATTCCAAGGCCAAACTTGCCTGTTTCAGTCCAGGTATCTCTTGACTTCCTACTTTAGCATTCCATTCCCCTATGATGAAAAGGACATCTTTTTTTGCTGTTAGTTCTAGAAGGTCTTGTAGGTCTTCATAGAACCATTCAACTTCAGCTTCTTTGTCATTAGTTGTTGGGGCACAGACTTGGATTACTCTGATGTTGAATGGTTTGCCTTGGTAACAATCAGAGATCATCAATACAACCATAAAAATATCTCCAAATTAATGAAATGTCAAATAGCATCATATTTAGAATCAAAGAAAATCACATTGTTTTTTTATCAGTTCAGTTCACTTCAGTCGCTCAGTCATGTCCAACTCTTTGTGATCCCATGAACTGCAGCATGCCAGGCCTCCCTGTCCATCACCAACTCCCAGAGTTTACCCAGACTCATGTCCATTAAGTCAGTGATGCCATCTGACCATCTCATCCTCTGTCATCCCCTTCTCCTCCTGCCTTCAGTCTTTCCCAACATCAGGGTCTTTTCAAATGAGTCAGCTCTTCGCATCAGGTGGCCAAAATATTGGTTTCTGCTTCAACATCAGTCCTTCCAGAGAACACCCAGGACTGATCTCCTTTAGGATGGACTGGTTGGATCTCCTTGCAGTCCAATGGACTCTCAAGAGTCTTCTCCAACACCACAGTTCAAAAGCATCAATTCTTCTGTTTTTTTTAATCACAGAGTTCCTAACTCTATTAAGCATACTAAGGTGTTCAATAATTTTTAAGGTGAAATATGATTAAAAATTGAGTAATTTTTGTGTTTTGAATCAGTACCTCTATTGCTATATGGTATATCAAAACAATGTATTATTTAATTACTTACTGGCAGCAAGATGTTCTTCTACACCAGCCCTATGCAAAATGCTAAACTTCAGCTGTCTTTTCTTTGAGCAGCATTCTCAATTTTTTATTAAATGATCACATCTAATCTGAAGCTTTTCAATGTCAGTGTTTTCACATTGTGATAAGACACTTTACACATTTATTATTGCAAATATGTCCTTCATTTCTTTGTGTGGGAGCTATAGCTTTCCTTCTCAAAATCTGTTTAAATTTTGGTTTCATTTCTCTGAGATCCTTGAGGGTGAAACAGAGTTTAACTCACAAGGTCTTTTTCAGCTGCATGATTCTGTATTTCACGACCTTTGTAAGCCCGTTACTAAGGTAATGAGATTTCCCAAGAGGGTTCTTAACATTAAGAATCAGCAAAACTGCAAGTTTTACAGATCACTTTCTTTTAACTTACACAGTTCCTCTGTGAAATATTTGAATTACAGTGTCAACTGTTGTCAGGTCAGAGATTGATCAATGAGAATTTCCATGTCACTTGAAGGCCAGATGTTAGTTTTTGGCTAGAAATCTTGTTGAATTTAAAATTAGGGTTTATTACTTTAGGCATCAAGGATCAAAGTTTCCTGATTACTAAAACAAGATATTGAAATATTCCTGCTCTACAAATTTCAAGCACTGTCATTTAAACCTTTGTTTTCTATTTTGTTCTCAACTCACTACAGGAGAGCCTTCCCAAGTGCTCAGCTTATATTTCATCTGACCCCTCATCCTCATTTATTTCAACCCTCTTCTCCAGCTTCTGATTCCTTTGCCTCCACAGGAGGGAAGAAAAAGAGCAGAATCAGGTGCTACTTCATGGGTGCCTACCTCTGACTCTGGGAATGGATACTTATTCTGTTCCTTCCTTCCAAACTTCTTTGTGAATGATGCACAGTGTTTATCTGACTCCCAGTGGAGGAGTCGCTTGTTAGAGAAATCTCAACCCCACTTTATATTCTAAGAAACAAAGTGTCATAAGATAATAAAATCAAGAATCAGTACGATGCAAACTAAATTATTTTTGTGTTGCACTGAGATTTCAATGTAAGCTGTATTCTGTAAATCAGGGACAGTGCAGGTAACAAATGACACTTTCTCACTGGCTATGTGTGAGTCGAGCTTAAAACCAAGAGGTTATACAGTATCCATGGCTAGTGACAACAGAGAGCTATTATCACCTTTCAGAATGATAATTATAGCACTGAAGATCACTGTGGGGAGAGGGCAGCATGACAGAAGTGTGGTTTTCAGTATAGGAACAGAGCTATCCCATGGTGATCAGGCAGAGAAGATGGGAGAAAATGCCCCTATTGCCCAACCTTCTCATCCTTTCTCATGCCAGTGGTCCGACTGCTTATTACACATTCAGAAAGTCGAGTGGTATAGGAGCCTATCTGTCTTGGGTCCATGTGGGTCAGCCTTTAATCCCACCCTACCGAGGCAAGACTCAGGGAAGAAACGGGTAAAGAATGGTTCTTGAGAGGTAAACAAAATATTCAGCACAAATTTCCTATAATTATAAGACAACTATAAAATTTAAATTATTCCAAAGTCACAACAGTAATGTGTCATTCTGTGACTTCCTGTATGTACTATGAGAATATGTAATTGCTTCTATGGTTTACAGATAGGACCACATACTTTTATATACTAATTTTTAATTACCTTCCTTCTTTCTTTATATATTACACAACCATTCTTGACCTTTAGTCTCAAGAAAGAGCATAATGCTTAAGAATTCATATCATGGAACCATACCATCTGGGTTCAAATCATAGGTTTACTACTTAAAATGTGTGTGACTCTAGGCAAGTTACTTACCTCATTGGGTCTGCATAGGGTTGTGTCAAGGTTGAATGTAACAAATGCTTAGAACTTTGCCTAACACATAAATGAATTATAAATGTTTGTCATCACTATGCATACAGACGTGCAAAGTTATGAATAAAATATCATGGGAAGAGACAAATGAGTAAATAATTATAGTAAAATACATGGATTGATATAAGTATCCCTAAGGCTTGTTGTTGTGCAGTCTTTCAGTCATGTCCAACTCTTTGCGATCCCATGGACTGTAGCATACCAGACTTCCCTGTCCTTCACCATCACTGAGAGCTTGCTCAAACTCATGTCCATTGTGTCAGTGATGCCATCCAACCATCTCATCTTCTGTTGCCCCCTTCTCCTCCTGCCTTCAATCTTTCCCAACATCAGGGCCTTTGTAATAAGTCAGCTCTGCACATCAGGTGGCCAAATATTGGAGCTTCAGCTTCAGTGTCAGTCCTTCTAATGCATATTCAGGACCAATTAGCTTTAGGATTGACTGGTTTGATCTCCTTGCTGTCCAAGGGACTCTCAAGAGTCTTCTCCAACATCACACTTCAAAAGCATCAGTTCTTCAGTGCTCAGCCTTCTTTATATCCAACTCTCACATCCAAACATGATTACTGGAAAAACCATAGCTTGGACTATATGGACATTTGTTGGCAAAGTAATGGCTCTGCTTTTTAATATGTTATTGAGGAGCTTCTTCCAGGGGCAAGAGTCTTTTAATTTCATTACTGCAGTAACCATATACAATGATTTTGGAGCCCAAGAAAATAAAGTCTCTCCCTGTTCTCATTGTTTCCCCATCTGTTTGCCATGAAGTGATGGGACCTGATGCCATGATCTTTGTTTGCTGAATGTGAGTTTTAAGCCAGTTTTTTCACTGTCCTCTTTCATGTTCATCAATAGGCTCTTTAGTTCGTCTTCACTTACTGCCATAAGGCTGGTGTCATCTGCATATCTGAGGTTACTGATATTTCTCTGGCAATTTTGATTCCAACTTGTGCTTCATCCAGCCTGGCATTTCACGTGATGTACTCTGCATAAAAATTAAATAAGCAGGGTGAGAATATACAGCCTTGACATACTCCTTTCACAATATTGAAGTAGTCTTGTTTTTCCATGTCTGGCTCTAACTATTGCTTCTTGACCTGAATACAGGTTTCTCAGGAGGCAGGTAAGGTGGTCTGGTATTCCTATCTAAAATTTTTCTACAGTTTGTTGTGATCCACAGAGTCAATAGCTTTAACATAGTCAATGAAGCAGAAATGGATGTGTTTGCTTTGTTTTGTTTTCTGGAATTCTCTAGCTTTTTCTCTGATCCAGTGGATATTGGCCTATAGAACTGCAAAGAAAGGAGAAAGTGACTAGAGTTACAAACTCAGGTCAATCTTTATGAAAGAGGTATCAGTTCAGTTCCATTGCTCAGTCGTGTCCGACTCTTTGTGACCCCATGAATCACAGCACGCTAGGCCTCCCTGTCCATCATCAACTCCTGGAGTTCACTCAAACTCATGTCCATTGAGTCAGTGATGCCATCCAGCCATCTCATCATCTGTGTCCTGTCAGTAATGCCTAACGTGGCTCCCCCTTTTCCTCCTGCCCCCAATCCCTCCCAGCATCAGAGTCTTTTCCAGTGAGTCAAACCTTCGCATGAGGTGGCCAAAGTATTGGAGCTTCAGCTCTAGCATCAGTCCTTCCAATGAACACCCAGGACTGATCTCCTTTAGAATGGACTGGTTGGACCTCCTTGCAGTCCAAGGGACTCTCAAGAGTCTTTTCCAACACCACAGTTCAAAAGCATCAATTCTTTGGCGCTCAGCTTTCTTCACAGTCCAACTCTCACATCTATACATGACCATTGGAAAAACCATGTCCTTGACTAGATGGACCTTTGTTGGCAAAGTAATAACTCTGCTTTTGAATGTGCTATCTAGGTTGGTCATAACTTTCCTTCCAAGGAGTAAGCGTCTTTTAATTTCATGGCTGCAATCACCATCTGCAGTGATTTTGGAGCCCCCAAAACAAAGTCTGACACTGTTTCCCCATCTGTTTCCCGTGAAGTAATGGAACCAGATGCCATGATCTTAGTTTTCTAAATGTTGAGCTTTAAGCCAACTTTTTCACCCTCCTGTTTCACTTTCAACAAGAAGCGTTTTAGTTCCTCTTTGCTTTCAGCCATAAGAGTGGTGTCATCTGCATATCTGAGGTTATTGATATTTCTCCTGGCAATCTTGATTCTAGCTTGTGCTTCTTCCAAGCCAGAGTTTCTCATGATGTACTCTGCATATAAGTTAAATAAGCAGGGTGACAATATACAGCCTTGACGTACTCCTTTTCCTATTTGGAACCAGTCTGTTGTTCCATGTCCAGTTCTAACTGTTGTGTTCTGACCTGCATACAGATTTCTCAAGAGGCAGGTCAGGTGGTCTGGTATGCCCAGAGAAAGGCAATGAGAAAGAATGCTCAAACTACCGCACAATTGCAATCATCTCACACCCTAGGAAAGTAATGCTCAAAATTCTCCAAGCCAGGCTTCAGCAATACGTGAACCGTGAACTTCCAGATGTTCAAGCTGGTTTTAGAAAAGGCAGAAGAACCAGAGATCAAATTGCCAACACCTGCTGGATCATTGAAAAAGCAAGAGAGTTCCAGAAAAACATCTATTTCTGCTTTATTGACTATGCCAAAGCCTTTGACTGTGTGGATCACAATAAACTGTGGAAGATTCTGAAAGAGGTATAGTTAGACCTTAAAAGATGCATAGGAATTTCCCCAAATGTTACTCTCCAGGACATTTCTTCTGTCCTGGATGAGACATCTTCCCTAAGAGCATGTTGATGTGAAAATGTCCTGACATGCCTGACACTTAGGTAGTTAGTAGGAAAATGGTTGCAGAACAAAAGGAAGAGACAGGAAAGGTTTAAAACACGAGGACTCCCATAGTATAGAATTTGAAGAGATATGGATAGTTTAAAAATTATCCTGGTGCCATAAATGTGGTTTGGTGTGTTAAAATATTCAAGACAAGAACTTCTCTTAAAATTAATGTTGCTATTTTGTTTTTCCTGTTCCAGTACTGGAAGCAATTTTCTTTCCTTAATTATTCCTGTACCTGGCTAACAGTATTCTCTCCATCCTTTCTCAAGCAGTATTGAATGATGACAGCATTTGGTCATTGGAGTCAGGTAGATGTTGAGTGGAAACTTACTTGACTTGAACTATTTTTACATATCTGACCTTGGTCAGCTTCTCAGAACCTCATTTTTTCACCCATTAAGGTAGAATAAATAGGGTCTTCCTCTCAGTGTTATAATAAGTGATATATGAGTTAAAGCAGATAAGTATTTAGCAAACTGTCAAATTATAATCTCTCAATAATGGGAACTAATAATCTTATCTTCCTGGGACCTTTAGATAGCCTAATCCCTTAATTTTTTTACTGACTGCTTGCCAGTTTTAAGTTACTTATTAAAGCTTTGCATACATGTGTGCAATGTCACTTCAGTAGTGTCTGATTTTGTGCAATTCTACGGATGGTAGCCCACCAGGTTTCTCTGTCCATGGGATTCTCCAGACAAGGTTACTTGAGTGGGTTGCCATACCTTCCTGCAGGGGATCTTCCCAACCCAGGGATTGAACTCACTTATCTTATGTCTCCTGCATTGGCAGGTCAGTTCTTTACTGCTAGCACTACCTGGGAAGCCCCATCTTAGCTTTGAGTCTCTAGAAAACAAAGGCTGTGATGAAGCTTATAGACTAAAATTTTATGTGGGGAGGGCAGAGTGCAATTCCAAGACAGCAAAAATGAAGGGAAAAAAGAGATATAACAGGGAAGTAGGGGGATCAAATATAAGGTAGTAAGTTACTGTGTAGCCACAGCCTCAAGAAAAACACAGTGTATTGGCCATGTGGGCCTCATGGACCAGCTGTGGTTTCAAACCACCTGTTTTGTGAGAAGACAGATGAGCAATATTTCTTCTGGTCTCCTTCTCATCTTTTTTCTTGGTAGTCAAAGTTTATCCCTCAGACATTAAATTGTCCACAGTTGCAAGTGGCACTGTAGCACCTTAGAGAAGCTGTTGAGGAAGACCAAGTTTCTGGCAATTTTGTGGGATCAAATCTGGATCCTGGAGCTACTACCATTTTGCTGCAATAAACAAAATAAAGATGACTGTACCAATGGTTGCTCCATGCCCCAAACCTGTAAAGGGCTGACACAACTGATTAAGCTGCCCTAGAATGGCCAGTGTAGTTTCTTCAGGCTGGCCTGCATGTCTTTTCAATATGTCCCCATCATTCTTTAAAGATTTCTTTTTACACAAGGTGTTCCAGTTTTGTCCTGTATGTTTCCTTGACTACTGCTGGAAGCAGTTTCCTGATTCCCGTTAGTGAAGAATGGTATTCAGACACCAGGATGTGAGCACTCATGCCCTTGTTGCTATAAGTACTTATTGTTTGTAGGACTCTCAGTGGATGGGGCTAGACAATATCTGTGCATGCATATATGTGCATATGTGTGATGTTTGGTATAATACAGGCACATTCATCTCTATCTGTGTATATCTATATTTTAAACATGAATTAACATCAGTTTCTCCAATTTTAGTTCGTCCACTCAGAATTCTTTGTAGCCTTCCAATTTTCTACATCCCCTTCTGGATAGTGAGAAGTCTAGCTACCTTATCCTCAATACATTCATGATTTGTACAGTCCCCTCATATATACCTAATCTTACAAATTTACTGGCTGCTTCCTTGGCCTTGCTTCTACTTGTTTGTCCTCTAGCCCCATTATCACTTACTTGACCTCACTATCACCTCATCTCTTGTTGCCACTGTCATTGTCTCTGCTATAGGATGAATATTTGTGCTTCTAAAATTCACGTGTTGAAACCTAATCCCCAATGTGATGATATTTGTACATGGGGCCTTTAGGAGGTGACTAAGTGATGAGAGTGGGCCCCTGATAAATGGAATTAGTACCCTAGGAGCTCCCTAGCCCTTTCTACCATGTGAGGACACAGCAAAAAGATATTGGTGAATCTGGAAAATGAGCCCTGTCCAGATACCAAATCTACTGACACTTTGATCTTGGACTTTTCAACCTTCAGAACTATGAGAAACAAATTTCTGTTGTTTACAAGCCATGGCAACCCACTCCAATTTTCTTGCCTGGAGAATCCCATGGACAGAGGAACCTGGTGGGCTACAGGTGGGCAAAAGGGTCGGGCATGACATGGCAACTAAACAACAACATTCTCTTATAATATCTTGAAAGAACTCAGACAGGCTCCTAACACCAAGTAACCTCATCTAAAGAAAGAGAAAAGACTTTATCTTTTCTAATACTTCTCTTCTTTTTCAACCTAGGAAACCTTTCCTTCCTTATTCTTCCCCAGTTCACCTAGTAAAATAGCTCTAAGATAGTTTCAGGCTCACCTCTGCTGTGAAACTTCTACCTAGTTGTCAACCTCCAATTCAAGGGGCCTTTGCTGTACCTCCTTTTGCCCTCATTTAAGGACATATACTACATCTTATTTGTCTTTATATTCCTAGTGCCTAGTCTTATTTTTGATACATATTAGAAATTAAATGTTTCATAAACAGGTAATTAACGAATGAAAATTTCTTTACAGTAGCTTGGGGATTGTGGCTGTAGATTCAGACAGACCTAAACTCTGCTATTGATTTTGTGAAATTGGGCAAGTTAATATCTATATCTTATTTGTTTTGACTGTTACAACAAAAAATACTATAGACTGGGTGACTTATAAACAAGTATGAAAACTAAGTCCAAGATCAAGGTGCTGGGAAATTCAGTGTTTGATAAGAGCCCATTTCCTGTTCACAGATGGCTGTTTTTTTCCTGTGTCCTCACATGGCTAGATAGGTAAGGGACCTTTGTGAATTCCTCTTTTATAAGGGCAGAAATGCTATTTATGAAGGCTGCACCCTCATGACCTTATCACCTTCCAAAGACTCCACATCAAAATATCACCACATCGGGGATTATGTTTCACTATATAAAGTTAGGGGGAGACAAAAACATTCAGTCTGCAGCATTATTTCTCTGAGTGTTACTTAACTTCTCTGATTTTTTTTATCAGTAAATAGAGATGATAATAGTTCCATTATATTTTTGTTATGAGGATTAAATATTTTAAAAAGATTTTTTCATAACATCAGTACAATTTCTATGTAAAATAAATGTAGTTACTATTACTAATAACTGATTTTTGTGCAAAACTCTATTATAACACTCATCTGCTGTATATGAATTATTTATTCAGATATTAGTCTTGCCTCAATAGAAAATAATTTCAAAGGCAATGCTATAAAATAAGTGAAAGAAAGTGAAAGTCGCTCAGTTGTGTCCAACTCTTTGGGACCTCATGGACTATACAGTCTACAGAATTCTTGAGGCCAGAATACTGGAGTGGGTAGCCTATCCCGTCTACAGTGGATCTTCCTGACCCAGGAATTGAAACAGGGTCTCCTGAATTTCAGGCAGATTCTTTACCAACTGAGCTATCAGGGGGTATATGGTTATTTTTCTTACTGTATGTTGTTTCTCAGTCTAAGAGAATATTGCAACTTCAAAATTATATCTTCATTTGAAAGTATATTATTGATTTAAAGAATATTGTTTTAAAGGAGCAAAGAAAAAAATAGTTTCAAAATAATATAGTAGAGAAAGCACCTATTCTCATTACTAGCCCAAAGATGATAGAAAACATATTTTTAAAAACACTCAAAAATCTGATGCTTAAGAAGAGAACATCTCAGTTATTATAAAGCTATAGGGGATTTCTGAGATCCATAAATATAAATAAGCATATAAATATATGTATACATATATATATACACACACACATATATATATGTATATATATATGGAATATAGAGACAAGCTGAGAATTTCATAAGCCAGTGCTTCTATGGGCTGCTGTTGTTATACTTTGTGCCTAAGACCATCATTCATTGGGACCAGAAACCTCCAGAGAAGAGGCCACTGGAAATCTTGAGAAAATGAGTAATTGCTACAGAAGAAAATATTTTGGCTTCAGAGCGAAATACCCAGATATAAAATGGAGTCAAATGTAGTTATCAAGAGGGAGGGATCCCCAACTCAGGGTGAAGTGTAAAAGTAGATCACCAGAGGAGATAATTTATACCTAGAAGTGTGACATGGTTCTGACATTAGAAGAAATAAGCCTGAAGTTTACAGAAGCAAGCTAATAAAAACACTTATTTGACCACTCATTCAAATAATTGCCTTCAAATAATTGCCCCCTGCACTTGTCATCGTAGGCTTGACAACCATTATGATTCATCAAATACATTTTCAAATATGCTGCTTCAGAAGAAACTTTAGTCTGCTACACTTGAAGCAGACTTCTGCTTATACCCAAGGAAACAGATAAAAACATTTTTTTAATTGAAATGACTATGCTAGATATCCTCATAAAAATAAAGGGAGAAATTATGTCCATGAAAAAAAATAATAGGTTGCTGCTGCTGCTGCTGCTGCTGCTGCTGCTGCTGCTGCTGCTAGTAAGTCACTTCAGTCATGTCCACCTCTGTGTGACCCCATAGACAGCAGCCCACCAGGCTCCACCGCCCCTGGGATTCTCCAGGCAAGAACACTGGAGTGGGTTGCCATTTCCTTCTCTGATGCATGAAAGTGAAAAGTGAAAAGTGAAAGTGAAGTCACTGAGTTGTGTCCAACTCTCAGCGACCCCATGGACTGCAGCCTCCCAGGCTCCTCCGTCCATGGGATTTTCCAGGCAAGAATACTGGAGTGGGGTTCCATTGCCTTCTCCAAATAATAGGTTATGAAATAATAAAAAGTAACAAATCACTAAATATTCAAGAAATTACAACATATTTTAAGTGTAAATAAAAGTGTACCACCACCATAGCACATATCACCTTCTAAAATAAGACTTTTATTTATTATTATTTGTGAACTTCCACTGGAATATACACTATTAAGAAGTAGGAATTATTATCTGTTTATTCATTGATCTATCCCACATAATACCTAGAAGAGAATCTAGCACATCATAGGTCCTCAGATATTTGCAGAATAAATTGAATGACTCAATGTGATGTGAACTATGCAAGTGAGCTTGATTGAACTACAAAGAAATCTGGCAAAATTCATACTTTATTTGGAATTTCAACAGTTATTTAAAAAATTGTTGGAGAGGGTGGACAAAAGATAATTTAGGACATAAGTTATTTCAGTTTGACAAATATATCAAATTGAATTGAATATGTTTTACTGATTTATCCACTGTGAGACCTGGATATACTTATACTGATTATTAAAGCAATAACACTAGAAATCAGCAACAAAATGATAGCCTAGACCCATAAATTTAAAAGCACATTGAAACTGTTTATGATTTAAAGAGGAAATGAAGATGGAAACAATAAACTATTTAGAAGTGAACAACAGCAGCAACAGAAGCTCTAAGTACAGAAGCAGTACTCTGAAGAAAATTTATAGACTAAAAAGCATATTTTTAAGGAAATAAGAAGGGCTGAAAATAAACTAATATAGAAGCAAATCCTAAAACTTAAGCTTAAGAAGGTGGAGAAAGAATAGCAAAATAATGCAAAAGAGTTGAAGTTGAGTAGACTAGTAAATTTGACAATGTTTTGTAAATATGAAGAAAAGAAAACTGGAAGACTAATCACAAATAACTTGGCATTAGGAGTAAGAAAATTAATGATTTATCTTTATAAAGATACATTTAAAGATTGTATAACACAATTCTACCCCTGCTAAACTATCAACTTGGAAATTTTGGAAAATTTCACCTCTCTAACATATGTGTGTGTGTGTGTGTGTGTGTGTGTGTGTGTGTGTGTGATATTATGTTGTTAAATCCTCCCCAATTTTTTTAAATAGGAAAATAACCTTAGAAGATATTGAAATATTGGTCAGATATCTACCTCAAAATCATGCCAGACTCAGTCAGCTTATTTTTTTGGCAAATTCTAACACTCAGGTATCATTTTCTTATTATACAACCTAGCTTAAAAGACTAGTGAATGCTGGAAAATTCCTAATCTTTCTTCGATATGAAGTCTATATAGAAACAGCACAACAAAAATATTTAGACCAAAGGACCAATGTCCCTATGACACAGAAAGAAATAAATATCAAATCAAATCCAGTGTATTAAAGAAATCATGGTAACTATCTATGTTTTCTGCTAAGGATACAAGGGCATTCAAAAATATCTCCAAAATTATTGTTTGATTAAAAAGCATTTTATTGTTATAAAATATACTGGGAGTGTACTGCAATATAAGTTACAATACTTATACAAAGCAACACTACATAGATTTTGTGAAGAGGATTTTTATATTTATGCAAATATGGATGCTTATAATAATATGTATTTTATATGTGTGTGTGTGTATAATTGTAAAAGCATGAGGAAAGAACTAGAAAGATGCATGACAAATTGGTACTGGTTGATTACAGAAGAACCAGGAATGTGTGATCATTGGAGTGTCAAGAGAGATCATAACTTTATCTCAAAGTTTTTTTTTTTTAATGTTAATTTCTGGGTGTTGTTTGAGGATGGCTATGTTAATGCTATCTTCTGTAACTAAAAACCAAAACAATCATCACAATAATCTACAATTAGCCTCGTAACTCCACAATGAAGGTCCTAGATGTTTGAAGTTTCCTTGAGCACATGAAAAGACACTGATGCCAGGAGAAATATCAATACACTCAGATATGCAGATGACACCATCCTTATGGCAGAAAGTGAAGAGGAACTAAAGAGCCTCTTGATGAAAGTGAAAGAGGAGAGTGAAAAAGTTGGCTTAAAGCTCAACATTCAGAAAACTAAGATCATGGCATCCAGTCCCATCACTTCATGGCAAATAGATTGGGAAACAGTGGAAACAGTGGCTGACTTTATTTTTCTGGGCTCCAAAATCACTTCAGATGGTGATTGTAGCCATGAAATTAAAAAACGCTTACTCCTTGGAAGGAAAGTTATGAGCAACCTAGACAGCTTATTAAAAAGCATTACTTCGTCAACAAAGGTCTGTCTAGTTAAGGCTATGGTTTTTCCAATGGTCTTGTATGGATGTGAGAGTTGGACTGTGAAGAAAGCTGAGCACCAAAGAATTGATGCCTTTGAACTGTGGTGTTGGAGAAGACTCTTGAAAGTCCCTTGGACTGCAAGGAGATCCAACCCAGTCCATCCTAAAGGAGATCAGTCTTGGGTGTTCATTGAAAGGACTGATGTTGAAGCTGAAACTCCAATACTTTGGACACCTCATGCAAAGAGCTGACTTATTTGAAAAGACCCTGATGCTGGGAAAGATTGAGAGCAGGAGGAGACGGGGATGACAGAGGATGAGATGGTTGGATGGTATCACCAACTCGATGGACATGGGTTTGGGTGGACTCCGGGAGTTGGTGATGGATAGAGGCCTGGTGTGCTGCAGTTCATGAGATCCCAAAGAGTCAGACACGACTGAGCAACTGAACTGAACTGAGCATATGTTGAAAGGGTGTTTTAATGTGCTCTGAGGAGAATTTTTTTCTTTCAAACTCCTTCAGTTGAATTCACCCAATACACGTTTGTTGAGAAATGTATCAGGGTAATCTGGAATACTAAATTGACCTCTGCTCTAAGGAACTTTACAAGGGGTCTAGTTGGGGAAGGTAATTCAGCCAACAAGTACCTGGAAGAATGGCAGATACTATGTGGAAGGAATTCACTGATTGTTGTAGGAGCACAGAGGCAGAGGATGTTACCCTGTGTTCTAGTTTCAATCTAACAATTTCCTGTATCATGTACAGGTTACAAAAATAAAAGTTTTTGAAATTTGAAGAAAACACATATGTATGTAAATATATATACTATATGTATATAGTATAGACAGAAAATCTGGTATTGTTCATAATTATTCTGTTAGGAACAACCACATAAGCTCTGAAGACCTTTGATTCCCTGTCTTCAAAGTAAGAGAAAAATACTAAGTCTTCCCTAAAGATAATTACATCCTAACCATAGCAAAAGAAGATTAAAATTGGGAGAACATTTTCATCTTTTGCTCTGAAATATCCTAACTATAGAGAATGTATGTCTCTAAATTGACTATATGGATATCATATGCCTGAAACCCTTGAAATCTGACATATCATCTATTGTTACAGAAATTGAAAAAGAAAGTTGTGGTGATCCTGGTACACCCTTATATGGAATTAGGGAAGGTGATGGATTTTCTAACCGTGATGTTTTAAGGTTCGAATGCCAGTTTGGATTTGAATTAATTGGAGAGAAATCCATTGTTTGTCAAGAGAATAACCAATGGTCTGCAAACATACCCATCTGTATCTGTGAGTACCAAATGCTTTGCTTCCAGATAGCATATGTTACCCTGTCCTTGCATATAATTGCTTTTGTAATTAATTGCAAAGAACTGGAACTGTGTAATTATTTTTGAATGAGTAGCACTTTTTGGTACTCTCTTTAACAAGTGTGTTTATGCCAAACTATAAATTTCCTTGCAGATTTAAATAAAGTTAACATAGTTCATTTGGTAATTGCAAAGTATATTTTCCATATGTTCTCATAACACTTTATTGGTGGCATTTTATACTTTATAGATAGCATACTTCTTATGGAAATTATACATCTGAGCTAATTCTAATAGACTCATTTATTTTTAACGAGATAGTACATGCTTATTTGCAATCAGGAACACTTAAAAATATTTAAAGGTTATATTCTATGTATAATGCATTAACTTATTTTTGCTTGTAGATGCTCACACTAATGCATGGTTAAGTGCCATTTATTTATATTGCACAGAATAAAATTCATTAATGTTTATGGCCTACAATATGTTCAGATTAAAATAATGTATTTCTTCAAATACATTGAAGCATTTCAATTTAGCTGAAGCAAAAATATAATTTGTTTATCTGTTGATGTACTTTTAGGTTAAATTAAATTCTATCTTCATTACCAACAAATACAGCTTACCAGGTGTGAATGCAATAATTGAAAACCTGAATTTTAGTTTTCAATACAAATGGTAACATATAAGCTCATAATTATGAAAGTAAAAATAATTTTCTTGTTTAAAAATAATTTTAAAATTTTCTTGTTTTTTATCCATATCCAGCTCTTGTAATAATAATGCTTTTCATTTGTGAAATCCTTTATTCCCTACAAGGGCATTAGCACAAACCTTACTTCAAAATATAACTGACGTTAAAAAAATTTAGCACTTTTCAACACCTGCATTTTATCTAAATTTTAATTTGTGCTGCAAAACACACATTTTCCTTTATTGGAAATGTTGATTCTTTAACATTTTAAAATTCTTTAGCATTTTAAAACATGTACTGAGAACTTTTTAAATGAATAGATGCCAAATATTTCCTAATATTTGAAAAATATTATGCAGAAATTTATATTGCATTTTTTAAAGGTGATAAATAAATTTCTAATAAACATAGATGTCTAATGAACATATGAGGACTCTTCAACACTTTTGCTTTTATAAGTTATGTGGGTCCCTTTTGCAACTAAACTCTGTCAGTATAGCAGGAAATGCATTCATGGACAATAGGAAAATGAAAGTTCAAGATTACATTCAAATAAAATTTCATTTGAAAAAGTAGAATTCAGGCTAGATTTGGCCCACAGACGTTAGTTTCCTAATCTCTGAATTAATGATCTGCATCTGAGGGTGGTGGTGTTTAGTCGCCAAGTCCTCTCCGACTCTTGTGACCCCATGAACTTTAACCTGACAGGCTCCCCTCTTCATGGGATTCTCCAGGCAAAAATACTGGGGTGGGTTGCTATTTCCTTCTCCATGGGATTTCCCTGATCCAGGAATCAAACCTGGATCTCCTGCATTGCAGGCAGATTCTTTACCAACTGAACTATAGGGGAAGCTCTAAGTATATGAGGGAAGACTGACCAAATCTATCATGCTAATCTCCGTTATCAGATTAAGTAGATATCTACACAATACTTTAGGCTTCCCAGGTAAAGAATCTGCCTGCTAATGTAGGAAGTGCAAGAGACATGGGTTCAATCCTTGGGACAGAAAGATCCTCTGGAAAAGGAAATGGCAAGCTATTCTAGTATTCTTGCCCGGGAAATCCGATGGACAGAGGAACCTGGTCATGGAGTCGCAAAAAGTCAGACACAACTAAGTGAGCACACACACGATACAATAGTTTAAACCCTTAATTATATCAAATGCATTTTTTTATGTAACTTCTTTTGATCTAGTGTCATACATCTATGAATTCCATATTAATTTTATGGTAATAACTTAATATTATGCTTAGTAGCCACTTTACTTGTAAAAATTCTCATATCTATTCTTGCCTTTTTATTTTTGCCAAGTTGTGCCAACACATTAGATCAAGTTTCTAAAGATATTATGTTAGGATTTTGATTGAAATTTAAAAGCAATTTCTATATAATTTACATATTTAATATAATGTTTTCTCATTCAGGAACATGGCATCCATGGCACCTCTTTTTTACTTGTAAAATTTCCTGTTCTCAATAAGTTTATAATTTTCTTTGTATGAGTTATTCATATTTTTGTAAGGACTATTTCTAGTCCTTACCTTTTATAGTCCTGTACTTTATAACTTTATTTTTCTTCATAAACTATCTTTCAATTGCATTTTCAAATTAGCTATTGTTGGTTAAAAAAGGAAATTATTACTTGTTACATATTTACCGTATATCAGAATTCAGGGCTTAAGTCTTTTAAAATTGCATAAAGTTTTCTCTAGATTTTCTTAAAGTTTGTTCTAGTCAGCATTATTTAAAATTAGTCTATTAAACACAATATTAGCATCTACTAAAATGATTTAAAATATTTCAATTTTTGATGTAATACGCTACATTAATAGGTTCTGCAATATTAGGCAAAGGTTGTCTTCTTGGAAGAATACCTAGATTTAAAGATTTTGAAGTAAAGTCTTGAAATACCACTAAGCTTTAGATAATGCTGATAGAATCTTCAACTTTACTAGAAGGCAAAGCAGTGCTAATTAAAACACTGTGATATCATTCTTCTTATTAAATAAAAAGGTCAGATAATAACAGTATTCATGCTAGTAGGGGTGTTGCACTATCTAATACATTTTTGTTAGATTTAAGCATAAGATAATACAACTTTTATATACAAGAATTTAGCAAAATATTCTGAGGGCCAAAGTTCACATCCTTTGTCAATAAAGTATGGTAGAAAATTGTATAAATTCAGTTTTGTTTAAAAATATGTAAGAAGAAACACTGGAAAAATATAATACTTTTTTTAAACTATGATTTCCCCTGTGTGATAGATCATTTTTTCTTATCCTTCCTCTGCTTTCTAACTTTTCTGTGTGAACCTTTAAATCAGATTTTTTTTTAAGTTAAAAAAAAAAATCTGCGGGGAAATAAAGCCTAACCTTACTATGATATGAAAATTATTATTTAGTTGTCTTTCCAATGTTAGCCACTAGCGTGTGTAACTCATCTCCTTATCTGTGTTAGAAGCTATCACAGCATTCCATGCCCATGATAGGAATCAAGTTCACCTAGTTATTACCCTTACTGCAAGTTTTCTTCAGGTTGTATCATCCTGGTAATGTTAGTACCTGCATGTTATTTTTGTTTGTTTGTTTTCAATCATTATGTGAGCTTTCTATGGAAATGTCTATATTCTTCTCCAATATGTTTTGAAGTACAGAAAGTAAAACTTTGTACCATACTCTAACATAGACATGATAAATGTCAAAATAAATTGTTATTACTCTAGTTATGTTTTTGTGCATATTTAACATATAGTAATTCAAGGTACTAGTTGCCCTCCCTAATAATGTGCAAACAGTAACAATTTTTTCTGTTTTACAAGACAGATTACATTGTTTAATATTTTTTTCAAACTTCTAATTGGTTATTATAATTATTAACAATGGCAAATTGAGATACTGTATTACTTTTGAACATTTATTATATTTTTTGATTCTCCTATTTTAACAGTTCCTTGCCTCTCTAACTTTACTGCACCAATGGGAACAGTCCTTTCTCCTGATTATCCAGAAGGGTATGGAAATAATTTAAATTGCATCTGGACAATAATCTCTGATCCAGGAAGTCGAATACACCTTTCTTTCAATGACTTTGATCTGGAATCCCAGTTTGACTTCCTTGCTATTAAAGACGGGGACTCTCCAGACTCCCCAATTCTTGGAACCTTTACTGGGGCTGAAGTGCCTTCTCATCTTACTAGCAATAGTCATATACTACGGTTGGAATTTCAAGCTGACCACTCAATGTCAGGACGTGGCTTTAACATCACTTACAACAGTAAGTTTAATTTTTCTGTATAACATATTTCTATAAATTAGAACTAGAAAGGGAATCATACAAAACAGCCCTCTTGTTCCTCAGATAAGGAAATTTGAGCACACCATATGTATAATTTCTATTAGGGTGGTCTTTTAGTCCTTGATTCTAACCATATTTTAATTCATTGTGTCATTTATCCTTTTAAGAGGCATGATATTAAGGAGATATATTTCAAATATAATTTTATATCAGCCAATGTATTAACCCATTTTATGAAATCATATAAGCATAATCTGACATCTACTATATGTATTTCCCTGTTACTGGTATGCAAACATATCTTCCTTCAGGATACTCATAAATCAGTAGAGAATTTTAAACAAATAATGACAACACAGAATTATAATTCCAAAGATAAAATTCACTAGACTATCAAAGTATCACAGAGAAGGAAATTACTAATTTTGGGGCAGTGGATTACTAAATTGACTTAGCAAAGCCACTGTGTGGATGGTACCTTAGTGATTAAGATCAGCTCTAAAATCAGTCTGTGGAACTTCAAATCTTGGCTTTGCTGTAATACATTTTTAGGTTTAACAACAGAGGCTCAGCATTCCCATCAACAAAGTTATATTGAGTTTTTGTAAGGAGTTGTCAATAAAAAAAATAATCAGTGGTTTAGATTTAATAGAATAAGCTAATGTATTGGCTGATATAAATAAATAAGAAAGAAATGAAAAAACTTTTTTGAAGACAAACTGTGGATTATAACCTGGGAGACAGTCTTTCAGAAAGCTCTGAGGACTGTTCCACTGTTAGACGTCAAAGCATAGTTAGGCAATTTTTTGAGACAATATACAAAACAAGTGGTGATTAAGAAGAAGTGATTAAGGAGATTAAGAAGGAATGTTATCTCCTAAAGCGGAGAAGGTGATGGCAACCCACTCCAGTACTCTTGCCTGGAAAATCCCATGGACAAAGGAGCTTGGTAGGCTTCAGTCCATGGCGAGGAGTCGGACCCGACTGAGCGACTTCACTTTCACTTCTCATTTTCTTGCATTAGAGAAGGAAATGGCAGCCCACTCCAGTGTTCTTGCCTGGAGAATCCCAGGGACGAGGGAGCCTTGTGGGCTGCCATCTATGAGGTCGCACAGAGTTAGACACGACTGAAGTGACGCAGCAGCAGCAGCAGTATCTCCTAAGGAGATCTGGTTAATGCAGATGCACAATATACACTGAAGATGAGGAAGGAGGCCCAAGAAGGTGGAGGGAAAAAAAATCTATGTTTAAATATTTATCATGCCATAAAATATGAATTTTATTTAATCAGAGTAGGGTAATGCATGTAAACAATTCATTATATATACCTAATAAATGCTCAATAAACATTAGCAGTTATTGTTTAGTTGCCTTCTGAGCTATTCCCTTGAAAATTCTTGTATTACTGTGCTCATTTTATTATTCTAGTTTTAAGAATTCTTTGAGGTTATTTACCTATTGCCTGTCATCCACATTTTTTGTGTTTCAAAAGGATGAATATTATTTTCCAAAAATAACATGGATAAATATAGAAAAAGAATCACAGAAAGAAAATACCTTATTTTTTTAACAAATGTACATACTGATACTTCTATTTCCACATATTTTACCTGAAGCTATAGAATGTCAGTGATTTTTATTGTTTATGTGCAAAAGTACCACACTCCATTCACCAACTTGATGAGTTAATATTTGTGTCACATTATAATAGAATTTAATTTCCTGCTCTTTGAAAAAAATTGTGCCCTCCTCCCCCAAACCCTTGCCCTAGCGCATTCAGTGCTGAGCTTTGTCAATTAGTAACTAAATGTGGTTATTGTCTTTTCAAGATGACACTCTTAGTGAATACTGGCACTCAAAAGTTGTCAATGTGTAATTGCACATTGTTCAAGTTAATTTAGCTGTGATATGTTATATAGGCCCTCTCTATAAATTAGTTACTTTATCTGTAAGTCCCTTTTAAAATGTTTCATATATATGCATAAATATAGAGAATATATGCATTTTTCTATTTACACTTTTTATGTTGTTGTAAATGCATATATCTAGTTTTTTTTTTTTTTTTTTTTGGCTAAACAGGGATCATAGTTCTCCAACTTTAAAATGAACTCCGGGTCCCGCCAAATCCTAAGCACTTGACTGCCAGGGAATTTCCTTAAATGCATAATGTTTTTAACTTTAATATTTATGGTACCTTGAAGATATTATGGAAATAATTTATTTTGTTCCTTGTTCTATTTTTCTAATAAATGATTTAACCCATTGTATTCAAATTCTTACTCCCATGCTTCCTACTGATTGTTTTTTCCTGAAAAACTATACGGAAGATATTATATTCAGGAGCGACCAGACTTAATCAAAATTATGCTTTTAAAAAGCACAACAGAAAGAAATTAGAAATAAGTGTACATGCAAAATAAATTTTATGCATTTTAGAATTTACTTAATATTATTTTGTATTGAAAGTGAAAGGACTTCCCTGGTGGCTCAGATGGTAAATTGTCTGCCTGCAATGCAGGAGACTCATGTTCGATCCCTGGGTCAGGAAGATCCCTGGAGAAGGAAATGGCAACCCACTCCACTATCCTTGCCTGGAGAATCCCATGGACAGAGGAACCTGGTAGGCTACAGTCCATGGAGGTCGCAAAGAGTCAGACATGACTGAGCTACTTCACTTTCACTTAATATTATTTTGTACTGTTTAACTTAAAAATGAGGAGATGGACAATATAATTATAAAAGTTATGAACAATATCAGTGATGATTTAGTGAAAAATTGAAATAATTGCATGTACTCATGCAGTATGAATATGATATCAAATTGTATATGCCTCATGAAATAGATTTTACTTATTTAGACTTTGCTACTTTAAATATTCTTCCATTTGTATTATACTAATTTAAACACTTACGTTGCAAATTTATAAGGCTCATGTAACCTATAATCTATGAGAAATTTAAGTAAACACATTGTCCTTACAATTCTGCTACTTGCTGGGATGGGGCTAAATACACATCCTGGATGAGACAAGGTGAAAGGAGGTACTGACCCTGAACCAAGAAACTTGCATTCATTTGAGAGACATGAGACAAATGATCCAAGACAGAATATGTTGTGGAGAAAAAATTTAAAGTCAGACCAGGGGACACATTTCAATAGTATCTTGATGATCTGAGGCAAACTAGTAATACTTTTTCTGAATTTCATGTTACTCTTTAGAGTAAATGGCTATCAGGCTGTTCTACATGTTAAATGATGTGATAATGTATAATATCTACAGCTTCTATCACAGCGCCTAGAACATAGTGATTGCAAAAGAATTAGCTCTCTTCCCTTTTCCTAGATGGCAGAGAATAAATGATATGTGGAAAATTATTGGAAAATTGAAAGACTTTCATCCTAGATTGAAACACTTCATGTTAATTCTCACAGTGAGACTCTCTTTATTCCAAATGATGAATCACAACAGAACTTTTCAAGGACCTATAGTCAATCTGTTCTGTATTCACATTAATTGGAATTTGGTTCAGCTTAACCTGGAAATTTTACTTAGATAAAGCTAATGATTTCAAGAAATAAGCAAAAACAATTCTATTTTGAAATGTTGTAATTTTATTGTGCAGTTCTTATTTTAACACCAATACATCTATTACACATCAGAGAGAGAAACAGGTGTGGTCAGAGAAGAGTCTCTCTATTTTGTTTTTTGTTTTGTTTTGTTTTTAATAAGGTCTTTTCTAGTAATGAACATAACTTTTCTAAAAATCAATTTTTATCACCCAGATCCTCAAGGTTCTGTTTCATGCTACTGGTTTGTATGTTTCTCTCTTTTGCTATTCTCAAGCATTTGGACATAATGAGTGTCCTGATCCTGGAATACCGATCAATGCAAGGAGATTTGGGGACAACTTTCAATTAGGAAGTTCGATTTCAGTTATTTGTGAAGAAGGATTTATTAAAACCCAGGGAACAGAAACAATTACATGTATACTTATGGATGGAAAAGTGATGTGGAGTGGCCCAATTCCAAGATGTGGAGGTAAGCACAATGCTCAGTGAAAAATACAATTCCATCATCACAATGCACTAGAAATCATATCAGGAAATGCATTTTTCTGCCAGGACTGTTGTAATCTTAAAATATCATTTAGTATTTTTTCTTTGGACATATAGTATGTAAATTACACATTTAATATTTATTATTTTATCTTTATTATTTTAACTTTTAGAAATCTTTTAGAAACTCCTTTTAAAAGAAGTGCTTATTAAAAGATATACACTAATAAATAGTAAATATTAGTTGCACATGCAGGTTACCTTCAATATATTTCATGATTATAGCTGAGTAAACTTTTTAGTTTCCAGTCATATTTTTCTTGATATTTTAACTATTCATGATATAAATTTATTTTCAAAAATGTATTATTATTAATTACAATGAGTAAGTTTATGCTAAAATACCTGTTAATTAACATGTACAATTTTATAGGAAGTTTACTGAACATTTTTTTAAATTTTGATTTGAATGTAATATAATGTAGTCAAGAATGTTCAAGACAAAATATGTGTTCTGTATGTATAGCATATGTATATATGTGCAGTGTTTGTGAGTATCGATACATCTTTGAACATATATACTCACATAAACTCACAAATCCTTGGTAAAAGGGAAAGGTGATTATCTTAAGGATAATATTATATATCAAGTATTTAGTGTTTCAGTATAGAATCTGTAAGAGTGAATGTGGGTTGGGTTTTAGTTAGAATTGACACAGTAGGAATTAACATTTTGAATTACATTTTCCTCCTACTCTAAGGTTACATAACCATTTTATAAAAAATATATATGAAAGAACTTTTACTAAGACATAGATGAACTAGAATCATTAAACACTTGTCAATAGATCACCATTTAGTGATTTTAGGTGACAATTTTGAGTGGTTTCTTATTTTCTTTGCTTTCCCAAATATTCTTCTTAGCTGTGTCCAGACTGACATTGGACCTTTGTTTTCTCAATTTCTAGCTAATAAATTGGGAATGTTTAATACATAGTTTCTAAAAGTATAACCAATTTAATTGAATAATTCAGCTATTACCTATAAATTTTGAGTTTCATTGAATTGAGCATTTTCATAATGTATCATGATGAAATAATCTAGACCATGCAGTTAAGTTTTCCCCTTAGTGCCTTCAATTAGCACCTCCCTCCTTTTCTAATCACTTCTTCATATTAACATCAGAGGGCCAAACTAGATGACTTCACTGTTCTTTTCCAAACCTCAAATATTATGGGCTTCATAGGGGTTACCCTGACAAGGCTATGACTATGCTATTATGTTTAAAATGCATAATGAATCTGCACAGTGCAGGACTAAAATAAAAGGAGAGAGTTGAAAGTAACATTCAAGTTTTTCCATAATGCTTTGCCCGGAGCTCATCATTCTTTTAACCTAGTGCCCAGCCTAGACTTGGGAAATCAGTCAGGAAAGTCTGCATTAGCATTTGAGGGAAAAGTAGGAGATAAAAGTTTGTTTCAGGAAGAAGGCATAGCATTGGTTCAGTATGATGGGATTGGAAGATAGAGGGATGGGGCTTGATGAATTCAGAGGCCTCTAAATAATGTAATACTTTGTAACAGCACTAAGGAGATTAAAAATTATCCTGTGGCAACAGGAAGCTGCTTCAGTTTAGAGGTGACATGACTTGAGCCCCTCCCAGCACGAGGTTATTTACAGTCTCAGTGGACAAACATAGAGTCCACCTCCAAATAACTGGATCTCACTGAGAGCTCGCTTGGCTAACTTAGGTATTGGTTTAGGTGCTGTTTGGTGCCTGGATGCATGGAGCGGTAAAAAATAATGAGGTTGACATCAAGAGACCATTTGATGAATTGCTACTTTATGTGAGAGAGCAGTTTCAATGAGACTTTTCACCATGAAAAATGAATTGCATTTAACTTTTAAAAAATAAGTGAAACAAAATATTCAGAATTCTCATTTGGCACAGGCCAACAGGGTCTCAGATTCCTAAAGAGAACTTTGTAAATTTTTCAAAGGAGAAGAATATTTTTTTCTGCATATGTGAGTAAAATTACATGCAGTTGACTCACCTGCCAATTTCTGGATCCCACACTAAGTGGGAACATCACTAAGGATAAGACTGGAGCCAGGGAGGGCAGAATGGAAGTGGGCTGGAAGCAGTCTTACCCTGGCACTTGCCAGATTACCTGCCATATCCCAGGCTATGTTTTGAGCCAGTTTCCACTGGATAAAACAGACTACTGTCAGTTCCTGTGTAGCTAACTATGGTGGGTTTCATTTCTAAGACTCTAATTAAGGTTTCTAAAGATTTCCTTTAGTTTTTCCAGAATTCTATTTAGGTACTAACAAAACAAGCCTGAGATTAGCTGAGGAAAGCTTTTTTTTTTTTTTTCTTTTTCTAAATTCATTCTTCTCTCCCTTCTTTCTTTCTGTTTATATATATATATATATATATATATATATATATATTTTTTTTTAGTGCAACTCTTCCTCCCCCATTCCCCAAGTGTCCACATAGCCACTCTAACTCACACAAAGAAATATGTCTGAGAGCCTTCT
The DNA here is from genome assembly GCF_001704415.2 of Capra hircus. Taxonomy (NCBI): domain Eukaryota; kingdom Metazoa; phylum Chordata; class Mammalia; order Artiodactyla; family Bovidae; genus Capra; species Capra hircus. The sequence continues at coordinate 30,383,488 of NC_030821.1, read as the reverse complement.
CTGCCTATAGTCTTTGTTCTTTAGCCTTTTATATTTTGACAAAAAAAGTTTTGCTTATTATTTATTATAGTTTATCCTCTGGGACTCTCTCACAGTTTCCAATATATACTTAATATTTTAGCTGTTTTTTAAATTATCATTGTCTTAAATATTTTATATAGATTAAATATGTACATGTTTATATACTGTAATTAATAGAAATAACCTTCTCTTACAATTGATTTTCTAAACACAAAGAACTACAAAATCAAATGCATTGTGAAAAGTTGCTAATGTGTATGGATTTCTATGGGCTTCCCTGGTTGCTGAGTGGTAAAGAACTCAGCCTGCCAATGCAGGAGATGTGGGTTCAATCCCTGGGTTGGGAAGATCCTGTAGGGAAGGAAATGGCAACCTACTCCAGTATTTTTGCCCAGGAAATCCCATGGACAGTCGAGTCTGATGGCCCATAGTCTGTGTGGTCACTAAACAGACACAATTTAGCAACTGAACAACAACAATGGATTTCTATGTGTTAAAATTAGAAAATAGAAAATAATTTGTTTTCATCAGAATTTACAGAGCAAAGGAGGTCACTGTAAAATGTTTTGATAAGAAAATCCAGGGCTTCAATTCACTTAAAGATTGCTCTCTCCACCCAACTCCTCTCTATCACAATTGTATAGAAATTTAGGCATTATTGGCAAATTAATGATCCACCCATGTCAACCAGTCTTCAATCCTAAAACTGTGGAATATCTTTAAGAAGAAAAGAAACCTTTTATCTGCCACGGACCTTAATAAGGATTGTTCAAACCAAAAGGGAGAGATGAAATCATAATATGTTGCAGTTCTATGATCCCATAGCTGAACTAAGATTTATTTCAGATAGCTTAAATGTAATTGTTAACAGAATTGGGTTATACATTTTATTCATTGACCTAAAGTTCAACCCTGATGCATTAGCTAGGGATAGATTTAGGCTATCTTTTTTAAATTTTGAACTTTTTTCTCTAGAATGGAATGATCAAATTTCTTCATGAGGAAGAAGGATTAGATGCCTTATAAAACCTTGTGATTGTTCAGTTTTGCTGATGGAAAACAGAACACGTTAATTTTTATAATTAGCATTGGAATTATTCACTTTGAATTTCACAAACCGTCTACCTAACTCAATTTAGTAACAATCAATGACTCTTTCACTCACACCTAGACAGTAACCTGAATAAAACTGGCTTTATCTAGGGCCAATCTCTGCATGGAGTCTCCTTCACAGATACATCCTAGAGCCATGATGAATGGTTATCATAGGTCTCCTATAATGGGTTGACACAGGGATTTTCATGATTTTCTACAGAGAAATATTCCTTAAAAAGTGTTCCTGATGCCCATATCGTTTGTCCCTTTTCCTTGCTATGTCTTGTTTTAAATATTTCTATGAGTTTACTGCATATCCAGAACATATTGTTCCAACACTTGCACTCAATTCAAATTCATCTTGATATTTATGCCCTCTAGTGAGCTGAAGCTAAGTGCCATTAGGTGGAGGTTTTGATGGATCTGAGTTCACTAATAGCACTAAACACTCCATGTCATAACCTCAGTGCTTACAAAAGCAACACAATAACAGAAATAAATTAGGTGGGCTGAATAAAACAGTCTGTCCTTTTAAGGATGAGGTATTATTTCTCACTTTTTATAGAGATATGTTTGTTAATAAACATTTCTCTGTTTAACAACAATAATAAACAAGAATGCAAGAATATCATTAACAGCTGACAACGATGTTCCCATTAGCACATACAGTCTCTTCATGCACATTTGAAAGAGCATATTCCAAGAGATAAATGGCTTGAACTAATGGTTACTAAGGCAATTTAATTGGAAATTCAACAGCGGCAACCAGTCCTTTGGGGAGTATGTCAGGTTGCTGGAACAGGTTAGAAGTCATATATCAACCTCCCCTCCCTTTTGAGAAAACACACAAATGTCCCAGGAAACTGGGTGTTCTTACCTATGAACAATGTTCCAGATAGTTATTTTAAGAAAATGCTTTCTGAGTTCCTCATTTTTGTGAATTTGTGTAAATCAGTGAATTTTTTCAGGTCCAATCCTCTGGCACCTAGAGTCCAGCTGGAACATCCTATCCAGAATTGTGCATTTTCCCCCAGAGGGGTAATTTCAACCTCAGTCTACACTGTCCTTTTGACTTTGCACTGACATTCTGCTTATATTTGATTCTTTTTTGTCATCTGGCACTGCAATTTTTCTAATAATTTACCTGCTTGTTGTTGGTGGTGTTATTCAGTCATGTCTGACTTTTTGCAATCCCATGGACTGCAGCCTGCCAGGGTTTCCTGTCCTTCACTACCTAATTTCCAGAAAATGCATTCATAGCATTGTAACTGTGAAGGCTTGGAAATTCATTGTTTGTATACACAGACATTAACTATACCCCTCAATTTTTCTCCAAATTGGAGACCTGGGCATAGAGATGACAGATTATAAAGAGTTTGCCATAGATGCATCAATTGGTGGTATTGTTCCATTACTCAGCCATGTCCAACTCTTTGCAACCTCATGGATAGCAGCACACCAGACTTCACTGTCCTTCACCATCTCCAGGAGCTTGCTGAAACTTATGTCCATTGAGTCAATGATGCCATCCAACTATTTAATCCTCTGTCACTGCCTTCTCCTCATGACCTCAATCTTTCCCAGCATCAGGGTCTTCTCTAGTGAGTCAGCTCTTTGCATCAGATGGCCAAAGTACTGGAACTTCAGCTTCAGCATTAGTCCTTGCAGTGAATATTCAGAGTTGATTCTTTTAAGATTAACTGGTTTGATCTCCTTGCTGTTCAAGGGACTCTCAAGAGTTTTCTGTAGCACCACAGTTCAAAAGCATTAATTATTCAGCACTCAGACCTTTATGGTCTAACTCTCACATCAGTACATGACTACTGAAAAAACGATAACTTTGAGTAGATGCACCTTTGTCAGCAAAGTGATGTCTTTGCTTTTTTAATACACTGTCTAGATTTGTCATAGCTTTTCTTCCAAGGAGCAAATGTCTTTTAATTTCAGGCTGCAGTCACTATCTGCAGTGATTTTGGAGCCCAAGAAAATAAAAACTGTCAGTTTCCCTTTTTTACCCATCTGTTTGCCATTAAGTGATGGGACCAGATGCCATGATCTTAATTTTTGAATGTTGAGTTTTAAACTAGCCTTTTCACTCTCCTCTTTGACATTCATCAGGAGGCTCTTTAGTTCCCCTTTACTGTCTACCATTAGAGTAGTATCATCTGCATATCTGAGGTTGTTGATATTTCTCCCTGCAATCTTGATTCCAGCTTGTGATTCATCTAGCCTGGCATTTCCCATGATGTGCTCTGCCTGTAAGTTAAATAAGCAGGGTGACAATATGCAGCCTTGTCATACTCCTTTCCCAATTTTGAACCAGTCTGTTTCATGTCTGGTTCTAATTGTTGCTTCTTGACCTGCATATGGGTTTCTCCAGAGACAGGTCAGATGGTCTAGTATTCCCACCTCTTGAAAAATTTTCCAGTTTGTCATGATCCACACAGTCAAAATCTTAAGTGTAGTGAGTGAAGTAGGCGTAGATGTTTTTCTGGAATTCTCTTGCTTTTCTATGATCCACTGGATATTGGCAATTTGATCTCTGGTTCCTCTGCCTTTTCTAAATCTAGTTTGTATATATGTAAGTTCTTGGTTCACCTATTCTTGAAGCCTAACTTGAAAGATTTCGAGCATTATCTTCAGTTCAGTTCAGTTGCTCAGTTGTGTCCAACTCTTTTGAGACCCCATGAATTACAGCACACCAGGCCTCCCTGTCCATCACCAACTCCCGGAGTTCACTCAAACTCATGTCCATTGAGTCGGTGATGCCATCCAGCCATCTCATCCTCAGTCATCCCCTTCTCCTCCTGCCCCCAATCCCTCCCAGCATCAGAGTCTTTCCCAGTGAGTCAACTCTTCGCACGAGGTGGCCAAACTACTGGAGCTTCAGCTTTAGCATCAGTCCTTCCAGAGAACACACAGGACTGATCTCTAGCATGTGAAATGAGTGCAATGTGAGGTAGTTTGAACATTCTTTGAAATTCCTCTTCTTTGGGATTGAAATGAAAACTGACTTTTTCCAGTCCTTAGCCACTGCTGAGTTTTCCAAATTTGCTGGTATATATGTTTTAAGAGCATCTTTTAGGATTTGAAATAGCTCAGCCTGAATTCCATTACCTCCACTAGCTTTGTTTGAGTAACGCTTTTTCAGGCCTGCTTGACTTCACACTCCAGAATGTCTGATTCTAGGTGATGACTACACCATCATAGCTGCTATTGTGGCTCAATTGTGTGGCTTAATTTGATTCAGGCTGACTCAAGAACTGAACCAGATTCAAGAAGCAGTAAGTAAGATAGAATTTTTACCTTGATTTTCTTTGAGCTGGGATGCAAAGGTTTTAAACAATGCAGTAACTAGAAAGCATCCCAAATATTTTTCTAAGCTATATTTTCCCCCGTCTCCCATTCAAGGTAGTTGTTACATATAAAAATCAACACCATCTTTGTTATGATCATTTTTTTCCTCTGATGACTACACATACATTTCTCTAATCATTAAGCTGTTCTTCTCTATCTTCTAATTTTCCTTTTCTCAGCCCCATGCTCTTGCTCACATATTTTAGGCCCTTCTCCTCAATACTTAACCCTAAGGTTAGCCAAGACCTACCTATTAACTCCAATGTACTCTGCCCCCAGGAAAGACTAGTTCATCCCATTCTAATGGTTTTGAATTAAAATTCTTTCTCCATAGAAGCTTGGTAAATACAATTTTCCACTTCATTATAAGAAATTATGCATTGGTTTTAAAAAAAGAAATCAAGTTTTTGACCTGTCTTTTCAAACTGCTCTCTAATTTGCATTTCTACTTTATAACTACCTGCTTCTATATTTGCCAGTAATAAACCAGCCAATGAATTTCAGAAACCTTGAAAGAGATACTGTGCCTTGAGATTTAGAATCAAACGAGAAAGTTCTCTTCCTAGGTGTCCAACAGTGAGCACTAAATCATCTAGAGTTTTCCGTAAGACAGTTGGACGTAAATTGTCTTCTATCTCTGTTGTAGTCATAGAAGGAAACTTTTCTTGAGTATAAGGATTTATTATTCATTGATGAATGTCTTTTTAAAAATGCTACTGAACTGCACTCATTCAGACTGAAGAATGAGAAGGATTTATTTGCAGACCAAAAATAAGATTTCTGTTAAAATGTGTTCATAATTTTTCTATAATCTGAAACACATGTTATTTACATTTTAAAATCAAATGTTACTTGATAGTTTAAAACTATAAAATCATTTAACTGTTCATGAAAAAATTTGGACTAATCTAGAAATTTTATACCTTATTACATTTCATTCTAATAAGTATGCTACTCAAGATCATTTTAGTCTCTCTTCTTAGTTTCTCCCCATGTCTGTAATCTCTGTTTATGTCCTAGAGCTTGATCTTGAATATTTTCTTCTGTTTATTTCCACTCATTCTATTCGTAATTTCCATCCAGTCTCCATCCTTAAATAACATGTCTGTGTTGAAGGCTCTCAAATTTCCACCTCCAACCTATTTCTCTGTCTGAAGTCTGGAGTCATCTATTCAACTTCTTCCTCAATATCTCTGCTTAGATGTTTAATAGGCATCTCAAACTTAGCCTGTCCAAAACTAATCAGATTCCCTGGTCATTCCAAATCTGATACTGTCACAGACTTTCACCATCATCATTAATAGCTCATCCATTCTTCCAGTAATTCTAGCAAAAACTCTTAGGAGTAATTTCTGACTCCTTTCTTTCTGTCATAACTGTACACAATCCATCAGAAAAATATGTTAAGCTCTACTTTGAATACTTATTTTCAAAACCCATCTGCTTGTTACTTCCTTAACTGCTGACACTGGTTCAAACAACCATCATCTATGACCTAGATTACAGCAGCAGCCTTCTGACTAGTCTCACTGCTTCTGCTCTCACTTCTATTCAGTTCTGTAGAAATCATTTGTTATTCAGCTTACCTCTGCCCACCTATTAGTTTCTTCATAGTTATTTCTCCTCTAGGACTAATACGTATATACTATCTGCTTCTCTCCCTGTTTTTACCTGGCTGTTTGTCCCCCATGTGCTGCTTGACTATAGATAGCAACACCCACTTTGATATAAAGCAATCCCTTCGACAAAAATGGAAATGGAATATTGGCCTTCTGGATTACGTGGTCATGTTCTTGAATATAATTAGGATGTAATACATTCATTGAACTACATTATAGATAAAGAGGATTACATTTAATAAAATACATTGGAAGAGTCAGATGAATGCTATTGGCTCAAAGCATTTGATTTAATTAAGGATGCTATTAAGACTAACTGAAAGAAAAGTTGTCACTTCCTTGTGAAGACTCATCATAATTTCTAGTATTATTATCATTTTGGCCTCCCTGAGAAGAAAAACAGTAGAAGCAAAATGTATGACTAACAGTGTTTTCAGGCAAAATTTCCTGTTACTTTGGGATTGGCAACCTATACCATACCCGCTAAGGAAAAAGATTTTTTAGTATCCCCCTCCATAAAACCCGAGGTTCAGATACCTCCTTTGTGGTTTACTAAGTGGATTCTGACTTATTTCTCTTAATCATAATACAGCTATCCCACTACCAATTTATATAAGCAACAAAAGAAAAGTAGGAGAGATTGAGATATCTATCTTATCTGTTAATGTCTATGTATCTAATTAAATTGTTAGAGTCAAAGGTTGTTCAGCTTTTACTTTATCTCCTCATAGGAAGGGAGAGGATCTTCTCTTTTCCAGCTGCTGAAATGAATGAAGAAATGAGTCACCAACTACTGGTGCATTATCAGCATCCTCCCCTCCATCCTCCAACATGATCACAGATGCACCTTGGGTGGGTGGGTGGAAGAAATAAGAATTTTAAATTAATTTGGACTAAATGTTTTTAATATTGAAAGTGATGAGAATTTTAGAGGCTGCACCAAACATTTCTTTAAGGAGAATAAGATTTATCAGTGCATGTTTGAAGGCTATATTTAAGGATGAAAGAAGAAAGGGAGAAATTTCTGTTTGTCTTCCATGACTTTCATAATACTCCATAAAATGCTTATTCAGGCAAGAACTTCCTTGTTCTCAGTGGAGAACTCCCTGAAGAACTATGACTTCCTACCCATAATGGGATGTCTGAGAGAATTCCTTGAGTGATTAGGATGGGACTAGAGTCCCTGGGAAAACTGTTTGACAGCAAGACTGGACTTGCTTGCCAATGAACTTACCCTTTGAGAATAAAGGATTTTTTTCTTGAGTCTCAATTAGCCTCAACAGAAAGGAAATCCTTCTCATTCACAGACATTTCACTCTTTGGAGGTAGTTAATTTGAGGGAGCAATTACTGTAACAATCTGATGCATAAACCAGAATATATTTGTGGTTCTCATAGAAAGAATGTATATTCACACGTTTGCCTATTCATATCTAACAATAGACTCTTCTTTTAGTTACATATTAAGGTAGTATTAAATTCCTAGAGGACTACCATAGGGAAAACTAATTTAATAGCAATCTTCAGGAGTTTGCGCCTAATTTCTATAGAGCTGGGCAAGAGAAGAGTAGAAGTTGTTATAGAAACGAAAAGAGGTTCATACCTAGGATTGCTTCTCTGCATTCCTGGCACTTTAATATCTATATTTCTGGCTTTGTCTTTTTACCTAAGATAGAGGTGCAACTTGTTTCCCATAATTTTCCTTGAAGCATCATCCAGTATGCTGAAGACAGAACAGGTGGTTACTTTGTTGTTGTTGTTCTTGTTCAGTCACTCAGTCATGGCCAGCTCTTTGTGACCCCATGAACTGCAGCCTGTCAGGCTTCCCTGTCCTTCACTATTTCCTGGAGTTTGGTCAAACGTATGTCCATTGAATCAATTCTGCACTATGAAGCAAGTTAAAAAAAAAAAAATAAGGAAGGAAATGGAACCCTCCTTGTTTATAATCCCTGAGATCAAAACCTAATCTGTCTTCAGGTCCTTAATCCCCTTCTGAGCACCTGTCATTTCTAAAATGAAAGAACACCAAGATACTGTAGTATTTTTATTCAAAAGACATTTATCTGAATACAGTCTGAAACATTTCTGACTCTTTTATATCTTAAAGCATACTGGGTATCTTGAATTTGTCCATTCTACTTAAAGCAACACAGAAATGAGTCAGTACTCCAGCAAGAATTATTTATAACAGACTTTCTTCAGGCCTTAGAAAAATGAAACAGGATAAATGAATTTTGTCTACTTTATCATTTATGCTTTGCTTTCATTGTTTAAGTAGGGAGGGGGATTAGAGGTGGTAATCTGTATTTCACTAATAGATGGAAATTACCTTTTTATGCCAGGAACCTGAGTGTTTATCCAGGAGAATCTTGGAGCTACAGATTAGCCATATTCTCTTAGATTTTGTCACCATGGTCTGTGAGCCAAGAGTTGTAAAATGACCTGAGGGATTGGAATAGAGTGCGGGTTTTGTTAACAATGCAGATTTCTGGTTCCTACGTTATAATTACTAAATCTGCATTTTAATAAGTTTTTAATATAAACTCTCTCTAGATGTCTGGGCTTCCTTGGTGGCTCAACTGTAAATAATCTGCCTGCTGGTGCAGGAGGCACAGGTTTGATCCCTGAGTCAGGAAGATCCCCTGGAGAAGGCAATGGCAACCCACTCCAGTATTCTCACCTGGGAAATCCCATGGACAGAGGAGCCTGGCAGACTAACACAACTTAGGGACTAAACAACAACAAAATGACACCTGTAGATGTCTAAAAAGCTTTGAAGTCTTCAAAAGCAGTAGCCACCACATGAAACCAAAAGGTATTTTCCTCAGTAACTATAACCTACAGAAACAAAGAACTACTAGATTTTCTCATACAGAATTATTGGACCAAATTTCATGTGCCCTACGCACAGGGATGTTAAATAAGCCAAAATATTGCAGTTTGGAACAGAGAAAGGTTTATTGCATGGGCCAAGCAAGGAGAATGCTTAGCTAACGCTCAAAAGACCTCAGCTTCCTGGTGGTTTTCAGAGAAGAGTTTTTTGTTGTTGTTGTTTTTGTTCTGTTTTTAAGTAATTAATTAAGTTTTGGCTGTGCTGAGTTTTGTTGTTTTACATGGGTTTTCTCTAGTTGTAGATACTGTTTGTTGTGGTGCAGGAGCTTCTCATTGTGGTAGCTTCTCTTGTTGTGGAACACAGGCTCTAGGCACACGTGGTTGTGGCACATGGGTTTAGTTGCTCTGCATGAAGCATGTGGAATCTTCTAGGACCAGGGCTTGAGCCCATGGCCCCTGCATTGGCAGGCAGATTCTTAGTCATTGTGCCATCAGAGAAGTCCCACAGAAGAGTTTCTAGATACAGAATTTGAAGTGAGGGATGTAGGGTCAGTGACTTTCTTCTGATTGGTTGGTGGTGAGGTAACAGAGTGGTCTTTCAGGAATCTTGTGTTCAGCCTGAAGTTACTGTCCTCCTCCTACGAAGGACCTTAGTTCTTACAGAGGAACTCTGAAAGATACACTGTATCCCCTCACTTCCCTGAGCAATAAATTTTAAATTTGCTCTTTGGGACTCAGGGAAGGTCTAGGAGGCTGAAGATTTTTTTGTTTGTTTTTTTGCTTATATTTTCTAAAAACAAGAAATGGGATGCATGTTCCTGAGAAGGCCGTCCAGGGTTCTGCTTGTTTTCGGTATTTCTCACTTCCTTTCTCTGGTCTTTCTGTCTTCCCTCCATAACTCCCATCTTCTATTCATTTTTTTTCTCTTTTAATAGAACTCACCTCTGACAAAATCTCCTTCAAGAACTCTTTTCTAATGCCCTTGAGATTTTACCTGTCTCTTCCCCACATTTCTAGCCTATCTAGCTCAAACATACACTTATTCTACATGTTAGCTATGAATGTCTTCCTTGTATAAACTGTGTGTTTCATGAAGTGAAATATAATGTCACATAAATTTTAAAAAAACTGTATCACCTAGCATGTCATCTTTGGAGAAGGCAATGGCACCCCACTCCAGTACTCTTGCCTGGAAAATCCCATGGGCAGAGGAGCCTGGTGGCTGCGGTCCATGGGGTCGCTAAGAGTCGGACACAACTGAGCAACTTCCCTTTCACGTTTCACTTTCATGCATTGGAGAAGGAAATGGCAACCCACTCCAGTGTTCTTGCCTGGAGAATCCCAGGGACGGGGGAGCCTGGTAGGCTTCCGTCTATGGGGTCGCACAGAGTTGGACACGACTGAAGCAACTTAGCAGCAGCAGCAGCAGCATAATATCTTATATATAGCAAAAGCTAAATAAATGTTTGTTCAGAATAAATACAGAAATAATAAATAAATTAATATCAGGTAAGCACTTAAAATTGTGTGGTTAGAATCTCAGATTTACATTAAAATTGAGTTACTTTGTTTTATCCCCCTAACCATTCATTTCTGTCTTCACTAAACTTATTTTAAGGAGAATAGGTATGCTTAAACAAATGTCTTTCTTAGAAAATTAATCCAATACATCTATCATGAAAATAGTTACTAACTTGGAATTTGAATTTTCCCTTTTCAGTACCTAGATCTGTGTTTCTCATTAAGTCATATGTTTGATGATTTTTTTTTTTACGTACAAAACTGATATAAGAAAGAAACCAGCATTTTTATGCTACTTGATTATTAAAAGGGGTATACCAGGTAGCCCTAGTGGTAAAGGACCCACCTGTCAAGGCAGGAGACATGGGCTCCATCCGTGGATCAGGAAGATCCTCTGGAGGAGGGCATGGCAACTCACTCCAGTATTCTTACCTGGAGAATCCCTTGGATAGGGAAGCCTGGCAGGCTATAGTCCATAGGGTGGCAAAGAGTTGGCCAACTGAAGTGACTGCATGCATGCATGGTTATTAAAATAAGTAAGGTATGTATATGAAAACATATGCTAAATTGGAAAGCATTATGACCACTTGGTATAATGGTTGGTATAGCAGAAAAGGCTATCTGTTTACCTTTAAGTTGTTATTCATTATACAGAGTTGTAGGTAGGAAATAGCTACCCTACTGAGGGACTTCATGTCACAGCCTTCTTTGCAGCTAGGTATGTCAACTGAGTAAGCAGAAGTAATATAAATAACTTCCAAGCTATGATCCATAGAAAGCATATGCAGAGTGGCCCTCCATGCTCTGTTTCCTGCCAGCTGAAATGGAAATGGCCTTCATAGCAATCTAGGAAATGGCATACTGAAAATGACAGAGGCTTTGTCATTCTGGGTCTTGAGAGACTAGGAGGAAAGCTGTTCTGCTGACAGGTATACTTCATTGTATTGGTACATGATTATGCCAAGGAAAAATTTTGCCAGAGTTAAACAGGCAAGGAAGATTTTATTCAAGATGGTTGCAGCGGGGAGGATAGATTGAACGCAAATGCACTGAGGGAAGATTGTTAAGGGCTGAGATCAGCTAGTTGAAAATTAATGGAGAAAGTTGAGTAAGGGGGTCCAGAGTCTTTAAGAAGCCTGGTTAAAGTTTAGTCAAACTGAAAGCCATTTTGGTCAAGTGAGGAAGTATTCTGTTAACTTACTAAAATTTAGATATTTATTTATTTTATCAGCTACAGTCATCCAATTCACACACAATTAGGAGAGAGGAAAACCCAAATAGAAATAGTTCATCCTAGCCTCACCCCACTGTAGTGTTATAATACATAACAATACCTACTTATATTTTTTTATTAAATTAAACTTTTTTTTTCAAAGGTTACATCTTAAATCTGTTTTATTTTCTTTTCTAAGATTTCACCTTAATCTTCTGCTTACATCGAAAGTTTAACATCAACCTATGTTGAAAATGACACATATAACTGAGAACTCCAGATTCTGTTTTCTCTTGTTTTTATTGTATTTCACAGTCCTTTTTGCCTCAGTAGTGAATCTTATTATCTTTCCACGTAAAACTCCTTTTTGTTTTGTGTTTCCTATTTTAGCGAATAGAATTATCTTCTATAATGTAGTTCATGACAGGGGCCCAATAACCAATTTATCTTAGCCCAACTCTTTTATCTTGCTCACTCATTGCATGTAATCAGTAAATGCTTTAGAATCTGCCTCCTAAATATCTCTCATATTCAACCCTTTCCAGTTAAAACCACAAATCAGAACCTGATTATACCTTTGCAGATAATTGTAACAGTTTCCTAATTGATCTCACCAACTCCAGGTGCACTGTTCCTAATCCATTATCCCTGTAGCTTCCATTTAAATGAAAATTGTATTTTTTTAATCTATACATGTATATGTAGCTTTAAAAATTTTTTCAATTGACTATTTTCATTTTCCTTAATGTAACTTATCAGGTCCTTTTCTACTCTTTTTCCTTCATCTATCATCATTTCTTGGTTCCCTAATATATATATATATATATAATGCTAATTCAGCCTTTTACTCTTAAGCACGTGCTGTTTCTTCCATTTATAGTATCCTCTGTCTGTCTCTTGGTGAACTCTGACTTATCCTTGAAATGGAGTCTCTTCTATGAAGCACAAGCTGGAATCAAGATTCCCAGGAGAAATATCAAAAAACTCAGATAGGCAGATGACACCACTCTTACGACAGAAAGTGAAGAGGAACTAAAGAGCCTCCAAATGGAGTCTCTTCTATGAAGCCTTAATTCATGCCCTCTTCCAGACCCCTTGCCCATGGGCATATCTTTCTTATATGACTTCAGTTCAGTTCAGTCACTCAGTTGTGTCCGACTCTTTGTGACCCCATGAACCACAGTACGCCAGGCCTCCCTGTCCAACACCAACTCCTGGAGCCAAACCAGACTCATGGCCATTGAGTCGGTGATGCCATCTAACCATCTCATCCTCCATCATCCACGTCCTCCTGCCCTCAATCTTTCCCAGCATCAGGGTATTTTAGAATGAGTCAGCTCTTCACATCAGGTGGTCAAAGTACTGGAGTTTCAGCTTCAACATCAGACCTTCCAATGAACACCCAGGACTGATCTCCTTTAGGATGGACTAGTTGGATCTCCTGGCAGTGCAAGGGACTCTCAAGAGTCGTCGCCACCACAATTCAAAACCGTCAACTCTTTGGTGCTCAGCTTTCTTTATAGTCCAACTCTCAAATCCATATATGACCATTGGAAAAACCATAGCCTTGACTAGACGGACCTTTGTTGGCAAAGGAATGTCTCTGTTTTTTAATATGCTATCTAGGTTGGTCATAACTTTCCTTCCAAGGAGTAAGCGTCTTTCAATTTCATGACTGCAGTCACAATCTGCAGTGATTTTGGAGCCCCAAAGTCTAACACTGTTTCCACTGTTTCCCCCTCTATTTGCCATGAAATAATGGGACCAGATTCCATGATCTTCATTTTCTGAATGTTGAGCTTTAAGCAACTTTTTTCACTCTCCTCTTTCACTTTCATCAAGAGGCTCTTTAGTTCCTCTTCACTTTCTGTCATAAGAGTGATGTCATCTGCCTATCTGAGGTTTTTGATATTTCTCCCGGGAATCTTGATTCCAGCTTGTGCTTCATCCTACTCAGCGTTTCTCATGATGTACTCTGCATATAAGTTAAATAAGCAGGGTGACAATATACAGCCTTGATGTACTCCTTTTCCTATTTGGAACCAGTCTGTTGTTCCATGTCCAGTTCTAACTGTTGCTTCCTGACCTGCATACAGGTTTCTCAAGAGGCAGGTCAGGTGGTCTGGTATTCCCATCTCTTTCACAATTTTCCACAATTTATTGTGATCCACACAGTCAAAGGCTTTGGCATAGTCAATAAAGCAGAAATAGATGTTTTTCTGGAACTCTCTTGCTTTTTCCATGATCCAGCGGATGTTGGCAATTTGATCTCCGGTTCCTCTGCCTTTTCTAAAACCAGCTTGAACATTAGGAAGTTCATGGTTCACGTATTGCTGAAGCTGGCTTAGAGAATTTTGAGCATTGCTTTACTAGCATTTATATAACTTATGACATTATTATTTTTTATGTTTACATTTCTGTGTTTTGCACATGGGAGATGTGAGAAAAGGAATGAGAATATCTTAATTATATTTGTAAAGAAATTTCTAGTGTCAGATTGCCTCTGTTCAAATCCTTGCTAGCTGATGTGCAAATTATATGAATTTTCTACACATCAGTGTTCTGATCTATAATGGTACATATGTGGTTGGATTATTTTAAATATTTCATAAATAATACATAGGACTTCTTACATATTACCTGGAAACTGATAACTTAGAAGTAGTCCAGATATCACAGGGGCATGTATCTGACACACAAGTGTTTGCTGAATGATTGAAATACAAATGAGTAAATGATGAATGAATAAATAGAACTTGAAAATAACTCCTTGTATCTTGATCTACTTTCTGTTTTCTATATATTCCAAGTTTCCTTTGTTCTGTCAAAGATACTGTCTTTTCCAGAAGTTTTTCTTAAGACTATAGTACCATTATACTTTGAGGTAGACAAGCTTTTGGTGTTAACTATGTAAGCATTTCTTAAAATTCAATAGCTGCATATTTATTTTCAGGCATTATGGAAATAAGTTGTATGTTAATTAGGGGAATTATCACTTTGTAGCAAGGTCACTATTTGGGAAAATACTTTCAGTAAACAGTCACAACATATTTATGCTACTCCTTTGCTTTAATACTCCTTCTGAACAGCTCTGCCTCTCTAACTAATTTTGTACTGAGGGACCAACCAAAATGCTTCTGGGTATTCTACTTTTTAATAGTTAGTGGCCCATTATTCAACTGCTAATTTTATGACTGATTACCTCTTTTAATTATGATTAGACTGAAGTGTACAAATACTTTCCTATAACAGTATGAGTTGATGATATATTAGGTATATCCATTAGAAATACCATATTTCAGTGATCTTCTCTCACCAAAATGCTTTCCTCTGTCTTTTAAAATATGGCAATTTAAGTGACTGTTATGCACATAATTTTATTTTTGAAATGCATAATAACGCTACAGGAAACCTAATTATGATCATCATTACAAGGAAGATTAATAATCCCCATGAAAATACTATCCTGTGAAAGCTTTTAAACAAACAAAATCAAATTCTAATAAGGAAGAAAATTTAGTTTTATATGAAAGTTCTTACTTATACAAATAACAAATTTTGGCAGTTTCATGTACAAAATGTTTTTCACAAATGGACATTTTATAATGCTTGATTCTTAGGCCAATTTATTATGCATATCATATTTTGTTTGGGTTATTCTAATTACTTTAGAATGAAAAAGTGTAAAAACAGTGTCTGGAACAATGGATTTTAGAAATTCTGTAAGGTAAAACTGAAAGAAGTAAATAACAAAGATAAAAATATAAACACATGAGATGGAGTTATAAAGGAAATATTTAAAGAAAATAAAAATATAAAATGCTAAGTCGTTGAGATGTAAAAACCAGATCACCTAACCTGCCTCTTGAGAAATCTGTATGCAGGTCAGGAAGCAACAGTTAGAACTGGACATGGAACAACAGACTGGTTCCAAATAGGAAAAGGAGTACATCAAAGCTGTATATTGTCACCCTGCTTATTTAACTTATATGCAGAGTACATCATGAGAAACGCTGAACTGGAAGAAACACAAGCTGGAATCAAGATTGCCAGGAGAAATATCAAAAACCTCAGATATGCAGATGACACCACCCTTATGGCAGAAAGTGAAGAAGAACTAAAAAGCCTCTTGATGAAAGTGGAAGTGGAGAGTGAAAAAGTTGGCTTAAAGCTCAACATTCAGAAACGAAGATCATGGCAACGAGTCCCATCACTTCATGGGAAACAGATGGGGAAACAGTGGAAAAAGTGTCAAACTTTATTTTGGGGGGCTCCAAAATCACTGCAGATGGTAATTGAAGCCATGAAATTAAAAGACACTTACTCCTTGGAAGGAAAGTTATGACCAACCTAGATAGCATGTTGAAAAGCAGAGACATTACTTTGCCGACTAAGGTCCGTCTAATCAAGGCTATGTTTTTTCCAGTGGTCATGTATGGATGTGAGAGTTGGACTGTGAAGAAGGCTGAGTGCCGAAAAATTGATGCTTTTTTTTTTTTTTTTTTTGCTTCAGTACTTTATTGAAAGAAAGCAATAAATAATACTGTGATAAAAATAGTTCAAAAGTAGACTGTACATACTTTGTTACATATTCAGGAAGTTCACAAAAGATTGATAGAAAAACAGAACGGTAACAATGAATTATACAAGTAAATTAAAGGCGGGACCCACATGGGAAGAGAGACGCTGTCTCCGTCCACCGAGATATCAGCTGCATAATAAATAATGCACCATGATCTGAACTGTGGTGTTGAAGACTCTTGAGAGTCCCTTGGACTGCAAGGAGATCCAACCAGTCCATTCTGAAGGAGATCAGCCCTGGGATTTCTTTGGAAGGAATGATGCTAAAGCTGAAACTCCAGTAGTTTGGCCAGGTCATGCAAAGAGTTGACTCATTGGAAAAGACTCTGATGCTGGGAGGGATTGGGGGCAGGAGGAGAAGGGGATGACCGAGGATGAGATGGCTGGATGGCATCACTGACTCGATGGACGTGAGTCTGAGTGAACTCCGGGAGTTGGTGATGGACAGGGAGGCCTGGTGTGCTGTGATTCATGGAGTTGCAAAGAGTCAGACATGACTGAGCGACTGAACTGAACTGAAGTCATTGAGAAGGGTCTCTATCTTGTTGAAGCTGATATAGTACACATTTGACATTCCAAATAATTATTAATAATTCAAATATTTTTGTTCCATTTTATCTCCTCTTTTTGTTCATCCTGAAGATATAAAGCAGGCTAATGCATCAGGGCTGCTGAGTGCAGGGGGGGAAGTTCAAAGTACAGGCTAGAGTTTAAGGCGATAACTAGATCATTCAGGGACTGTTGGTCAGCACAGCAAGAGACCATTTAAGGATGTTTATGGTTTAAAAAATTTCTGACCATAGTGTGGAGGATAGTTAGTGTAGATGAGAAGACCAATTAAGAGACTCAGTTAAGAGGGTTTACTCCAGATATGAAATTATGGTTAATTTAAACTAAATCTGACAGCTGTAGTCATTGAGAAAAAAAGAATGAACTTGAGGATGAGTTGGATATGGGAGTAAATAGTAAGGAAAATGGGCTTCCTTGGTGGCTGAAACAACGAAGAATCTACCTGCAATGAAGGGGACTGAGATTCGACTATAAAAGATGACTACTTCTAAATTTCTGGGCTTTTCAAATCCATGGATGGTGATTTCATGTAATGATATTGACAATAATGGGAGAGGACTGGTTTTGAAGTCTTGTTTTGTAAAAGCTGACTTGAAAATACTTTTGAGACTGTCAAATCCTGTGAACTTTGACAAGTTGTTCTCTCAACTTGGTTTATTTCTCTTCAAAACGAGGTGTTTACACTAAAATACCTTATCAGTAACTACTGGGATTACAATGCTATCATTGTGATTTCAATTGTGTATGAGTTTAGGAAAGATCAGATGATTAAATTCTTGAAATGATAAGCTGAATTTAATCTTACGTTAAAGGAAAAAGAGATCAAGGTACCTGTCTAGAAAAGCAAAAGGTATCATGAAACTGTAATTTGAAGGGCATTATTCTGACAGCTGGGCTGGAGCATTATTAGCAGATGGGAGATCAAGAAAGAAACTGAATCAATGAAGGACTAAAATTATAATAGGGACTCTGATTAAAGGAAGAACAAAGTTTTAGACAGCGTGTAACATGAATTAACAGTTCAGTTCAGTCACTCAGTCGTGTCTGACTCTTTGCGACCCCATGAATCGCAGCACACCAAGACTCACTGCCCATCACCAACTCCCAGAGTTTTCTCAAACTCACACCCATTGAGTCAGTGATGCCATCCAGCCATCTCATCCTCGGTCGTCCCCTTCTCCTCCTGCCCCCATTCCCTCCCAGCATCAGGGTCTTTTCCAAAGAGTCAACTCTTCGCATGATTTGGCCAAAGTATTGGAGTTTCGTCTTTAGCATCAAACTTCAAATGAACACCCAGGACTGATCTCCTTTAGAATGGCCTGGTTGGATTTCCTTGCAGTCCAAGGAACTCTCAAGAGTCTTCTCCAGCACCACAGTTCAAAGCATCAATTCTTCAGTGCTCAGCCTTCTTCACAGTCCAACTCTCACATCCATACATGCCCACTGGAAAAACCATAACCTTGACTAGATGGACTTTGTTGGCAAAGTAATATCTCTGCTTTTCAATATGCTATCTAGTTGGTCATAACTTTCCTTCCAAGGAGTAAGTGTCTTTTAATTTCATGGCTGGAATCACCATCTGCAGTGATTTAGAGCCCCCCAAAAAAAGTCTGACACTGTTTCCACTGTTTCCCCATCTATTTCCTATGAAGTGATGGGACCAGATGCCATGATCTTCGTTTTCTGAATGTTGAGCTTTAAGCCAACTTTTTCACTCTCCTCTTTCACTTTCATCAAGAGGCTTTTTAATTGCTCTTCCACTTTCTCCCATAAGAGTGGTGTCATCTGCATGTCTAAGGTTATTGATATTTCTCCCAGCAATCTTGATTGCAGCTTGTTCTTCTTCCAGCCCAGTGTTTCTCATGATGTACTCTGCATATAAGTTAAATAAGCAGGGTGACAATATATAGCTTTGATGTACTCCTTTTCCTGTTTGGAACCAGTCTGTTGTTCCATGTCCAGTTCTAACTGTTGCTTCCTGACCTGCATACAGGTTTCTCAAGAGGCAGGTCAGGTGGTCTGGTATTCCCATCTCTTTCACAATTTTCCACAATTTATTGTGATCCACACAGTCAAAGGCTTTGGCATAGTCAATAAAGCAGAAATAGATATTTTTGTGGAATTCTTTTCCTTTTTCGATGATCCAGCAGATGTTGGCAATTTGATCTCTGGTTCCTCTGCCTTTTCTAAAACCAGCTTGGACGTGTGGAAGTTCACGGTTCACGTATTGCTGAAGCCTGGCTTGGAGAATTTTGAGCATTACTTTACTAGCGTGTGAGATGAGTGCAATTGTGCAGTAGTTTGAGCATTCTTTGGTATTGCCTTTCTTTGGGATTGGAATGAAAACCGACCTTTTCCAGTCCTGTGGCCACTGCTGAGTTTTCCAAATTTGCTGTCATATTGAGGGTAGCACTTTCACAGCATCATCTTTCAGGATTTGAAATAACGCAACTGGAATTGTATCACCTCCACTAGCTTTGTTCATAGTGATGCCTTCTAAGGCCCACTTGCCTTCACATTCCAGGATGTCTGACTCTAGGTGAGTGATCACACCATAGTGATTATCTGGGTCATGCAGCTCTTTTTTGTACAGTTCTTCTGTATATTCTTGGCACCTCTTCTTAATATCCTCTGCTTCTATTAGGTCCATACCATTTCTGTCCCTTATCGAGTCCATCTTTGCATGAAATATTCCCTTGGGATCTCTAATTTTCTTGAAGAGATCTCTAATCTTTTCCATTCTATTATTTCCCTCTATTTCTTTGCATTGATCGCTGATGAAGGCTTTCTTATCTCTCCTTGGTATTCTTTGGAACTCTGCATTCAGATTCTTATATCTTTCCTTTTCACTTCTCTTATTTTCACAGCTATTTGTAAGGCCTCCTCAGACAGCCATTTTTCTTTTTTGCATTTCTTTTCCATGGGCATGGTCTTGATCCCTGTCTCCTGTACAATGTCACTAACCTCCATCCATAGTTCATCAGGCACTCTATCAGATCTAGGCCATTAAATCTATTTCTCACTTCCACTGTATAATCATAAGGGATTTGATTTAGGTCATACCTGAATAGTCTAGTGGTTTTCCCTACTTTCTTCAATTTAAGTCTGAATTTGTCAATAAGGAGTTCATGATATGAGCCACAGTCAGCTCCTGGTCTTGTTTTTACTGACTGTGTAGAGCCTCTCCATCTTTGCCTGCAAAGAATATAATCATTCTGTTTTCAGTGTTGACCATCTGGTGATGTCCATGTGTAGAGTCTTCTCTTGTGTTGCTGGAATAAAGTTTTTGCTATGACCAGTGTGTACTCTTTGCAAAACTCTATTAGCCTTTGTCCTGCTTCATTCCATACTCCAAGGCCAAATTTGCCTGTTACTCCAGGTGTTTCTTGGCTTCCTACTTTTGCATTCCAGTCCCCTAAAATGAAAAGGACATCTTTTTTGGGTGTTAGTTCTAAAACGTCTTGTAGGTCTTCATATAACCGTTCAACTTCAGATTTTTCAGCGTTACTGGTTGGGGCACAGGCTTGTATTACCGTGATATTGAATGGTTTGAAATGGAAATGAACAGAAGTCATTCTGTCATTTTTAAGATTGCATCCAAGTACTGCATTTTGGACTCTTTTGTTGACCATGTTGGCTACTCCATTTCTTCTTAGGGATTCCTGCCCACAGTAGTAGATATAATAGTCATCTGAGTTAAATTCACCCATTCCACTCCATTTTAGTTCACTGATTCCTAGAATGTCAATGTTCACTCTTGCCATCTCCTGTTTGAGCCCTTCCTATTTGCCTTGATTCATGGACCTGGCATTCCAGGTTCCTATGCAATATTGCTGTTTACAGCATCAGACCTTGCTTCTATCGCCAGTCCCATCCACAACTGGGTATTTTTTTTGCTTTGGCTCCATCCCTTCATTCTTTCTGGAGTTATTTCTCCACTGATCTCCAGTAGCATATTGGGCATCTACTAACCCGTGGAGTTCCCCTTTCAGTATCGTATCATTTTGCCTTTTTCATACTGTTCATGGGATTCTCAAGGCAAGAATACTGAAGTGGTTTGCCATTCCCTTCTCCAGTGGACCACATTCTGTCAGACCTCTCCACCATGACCCTCCCGTCTTGGCCCCACATGGCATGGCTTAGTTTAATTGAGTTAGACAAGGCTGTGGTCCATATGATCAGATTGGCTAGTTTTCTGTGTGAATTAACAGTATTTGATACATAAATCAGAAAACAAAAGCGATAAAGTAAAACTAACAACATGTTTGTTTTTTTTTTCCAAGATTTGAAAATGGGGAAAATGGTTGAGACACAAGAGCATATTTAAGGGATATAATTGGGAGACTTGAGTTCATCTGACATGCTGAGTGTGTAACTAAACCTTATTTCAAAAAGTAAAGTTTTTTTTTTTTTTTTTTTTTTTTTAGGGAAAATAATCATTCAATAATAAAATGACTAGATGTTTTACTTCCAAAATGTTTTAAAATAGCGTTTAGTATATACATACACACGTGCACACTAAGTCGCTTCAGTTGTGTCTGACTCTGTGCGACTCTATGGACAGCAGACCACCAGGCTCCTCTGTCCACAGGATTCTCTAGGCAAGAATACTGGAGTGGGTTGCCATTTTCTTCTCCAATATACATACACAGATTAATTTTAATAAATACAATTAATACTAAAAATATCTTCCGCAGCTTACTCTCTAAAATTTTGTTTTTACCTATTCTCTGATTTTATTTTTCAGCTCCGTGTGGTGGCCATTTTTCAGCTCCCAGTGGATTGATTCTGTCACCAGGATGGCCTGGATACTATAAAGACTCTCTGAATTGTGAATGGGTGATTGAAGCTGAACCAGGACACTCTATCAAAATTACATTTGAAAGGTTTCTTAAAATACTTTTCTACTTAAAAAACATTATCTAAAATATAGTTGACATTCTCTAATTTACTTACCAAATTAATGATTAATTTTATTGAACTAGTCAGTTGTTGTGCCTTGAGTGTTTCAGAATGTTTTCCCCTTTTAGCCTTCAGTCTGTTCTGAAGTTAATTTTCTATTTGCTTAATGCTCTATCAGTACTAATGAGATACATAAGATGGATTTTTTATTCATATATATACACACATACACACACACACACGCACACACACTACTGAGATATGAATCTATAACCTTTAACTTAATGTTTAGTTGCCCTATATTTTGAAGGCCCTGTGGATTCTATTCTGCTAGACTGTCAAAGGTAAAGATGCTGTAAATACATTTGAATTGTTACCATGTTGCAGCCTGAGGCATCTGCTTCCATACATTACCCATATACCTACACTTAAAGGGCCTTCAGAAAAATGGCTGTATCAAATTCATGTGAATTAATGATTTGTCAGTAAAGTGTCCACTCCCACCCAGGATAATTAGTATTACTGATGAAATAATCCATATCCTATAAGATTATAATATTTTCTATTTTCATGTCTGTGATTGGATCACTATTCCCAAATCCAAATAGAAGTATCTATATAATTTTTCAATTACATTTTGACCCCTCTCATCTTCCAACCTTTTCTTTACACAAAAAAAAGAAAGAGAAGGAACCCCTGTAAGCCTTATAGTAAATATATATATATTTGTCAGAATTGTGCTCTGATGATTGAATTTTACAAATATAACATGATCTTTCCCTAATGAAAGAGTACCTTCATTGAATTAATCTATTCAGGCTAATGTAAAAATTTGAGAGGAAAACATTCTATTTTGAAAGATGTATTATACTAATCATTTCATATGAGGTCACTCTCCCTTATTATGACCTACACAATTTTATTATGACTGTATTAATTTCCTCAGGCTGCCATAACAAAATATAATAGATTAAGTGGTTTAAATAACAGAAATGTCTTTCCTCATAGTTCTAAAGTCTAGAAGTCTGAGATAAAGGTGTCAGCAGGGCTGTCCTCTAAGGCTTTAGTCTTTAGCTAATAGATGCCTGTCTATGCCTTCCTGTGTCTCCGTGTGGTCTTCCATCTGTGTGTATCTGTTTCCTAATCTTTTCTTATAAGGACAGAAGTCATATTTTAGTTAGTCTTGTCACTCAGTCATGTCTGACTCTTTGTGCCCACATGGACTATAGCCTGGCAGGCATCTATGTCCATGGAATTCTCCAGGCAAGAATACTGGAGTGGGTCTCCAGGGGATCTTCCTCACCCAGGGATCAAACCTCCATCTTCTGCATTGAAGGCAGATTCTTTACCATCTGAGCCACCAGGGAAGATCCTCCCATATAATCTCATTTTACCTTAATTACCTAATTAAAAGACCTTTCTCCAAATACAGTCACAGTCAGAGGTATTAAGAGGTTAGGATTTCAACATGTAAGTTTTAGCCCATAATGACTTACATATTAAAAAGTAAATTCATTTAGAATAATATGAAGAGTTTTTGTTGTGATATTAAAACCATGTCATTTGTTCAGTAGTTGACATAGCTTGTTGCCATAGTAATTTTAAAAAAGCTTGAAAAGCATCTTATTTATTTAGAATCAAATCATTGTCAAATAACAGTGCCCCATCAATGTGTGATCCAAATTAACCAACCTTACTTTATTACACAAAATTTTACTTGGTTTGGAGTATACCATATAACATAATATTATTGATCATGTCATTAAATAATTTTTTAAAAATATGTCAATATGACAGAGATTTATAATATATTTTTAATTTGTTAAATTTAGAGCATCACACCTGAAATGTTAGCATAGTTGTCACTCTGTCATAATTGATCTCACACTTTAAAAAATTGCATATATTATAGGTTTAAACATGATTTTAGTATTTCCTGTTTTGGACTTAACATTATTTTACATCAGGAGTTATGATGCCAAGGTGATTGAAACGTCTTATGTTTTCATAATTCATAATATTTTCACCCATATATTAATAATTCTCATCAATCATCATCCTTCAATATCTAATGAAGAGTTGAGCCCCATCTCAGATACAAAGGGAAGTCTAGGCCCTCTTTACATCCTCAGAGCTTCCGTGGAGATGCTTTTGTTCACTTATGACTCTGAATCCCTGCTCTTCGAGTCATCTCACTTGAGGTACAGAAGCTGCTGTCCTCTCAACTCCTTATTCTGCTGTTTATTTGGATCACTTGCCTTCATTCTCACAATAGAAAGAAAGAAAACTTTAGTACAAGGGATAACCAAGTAGGATTATTGGACAATCCAGAGTAATTTAAGATTAAATAAACCCTCACTGTTCTAAAATTTTCCTGGTAAACTCCATCATGGGAATGATTGCTTCTCTCTCTAGTTTTCTCCCCTTAGCCTAGACCCTTCTCCATGTCTATCCAGTATTTTCCCCATCAGGATCTTCACCCCTCATTTCCCTCACTCTCTAGTTCCTCCCTCCACTATATAGCAGGATAAATCTCAAAATATCTGTTAACTTAAGCAAAGCAATTTAAGTCTTTGTTTCTCTGAGCTCCCAACTTGGCAATGGGTGGGATGATGGGGATGAATTTTTGCCTTTCTTTCTAAACACGCAGATTAAGATTTTCCCCCTAAATCAAAGATCAGTGTTCATATAAGAATAATTTACCCCTTATCTACCTCCCAGATGACTCAGATTGTAGCCAACTTTTAAATTAAAATTAAATATATATATACATAAATATTCAATTTAGAAGAATTACATAAGCATAAAATAATATCATAAGAAAATTAAGTGTTTTTAACAAAGAGTGTATTATTGTATGAAAAAGCATTTCCCAGTTTGCTAATAATAGTCACTAAACTCCACTAAAGTAACCCCTGATATCTTTCAGGACTTCCCAGGTGGCTCAGTGATAAGAATCTCCCTGCCATTGCCGGAGACATGGGTTCAATCACTGATCGGGAAGATCTCCTGAGGAGGAGATGGCAACCCACTCTGGTATCCTTGCCTGGAGAATCCCATGGACAAAGGAGCCTGGCAGGCTATGGTCCACAGGGTTGCAAAGAGTCAGACATGACTTAGCGACTGATGAGCGCACATGCGTGATATCCTTCAGCCTTATGTAGGCTATCTAGCACTGCCTACCTGAAAAGCAGTTAGGTTGCAAAGCAATGGTTGTAATTTGGAGCACCACACGCATAACTTATGATTTTGGACTTTTATTTGAAGGCACTATTTTCTCTGTCCAGAGTTCTTAATATGTCTGTCTTATCTCTTCAAACATGTTGTTGCATGGGCTTCTTTGCTATCTTCTTTAGATACCTTCAGAATTCTCAAAACTAATACGCACCTACAGGCTATGTTCTAAGTCAGGTCAGCCCAAATTTACCTTCCTTTGGAAAAGAAAAAAATCTTTCCAGTCATTTTTATAAGATGCAATGCTAGAAACACCTAATTGAATTTTGATAAGTATAGTTTACTCAGTTATTGTTACTCTGCCACTTTCTTATTCTCTTACCTTTTTCCTGAGACACAATTTTTTAAGTTAGACTAGAAGCAAGAGAGGAGAAGGCAATGGCAACCCCATTCCAGTACTCTTGCCTGGCAAATCCCGTGGACGGAGGAGCCTGGTAGGCTGCGGTCCATGGGGTCGCTAGGAGTCAGACACAACTGAGCAACTTCACTTTCACATTTCACTTTCAGGCACTGGAGAAGGAAATGGCAACGCACTCCAGTGTTCTTGCCTGGAGAATCCCAGGGACGGGGGAGCCTGGTAGGCTGCCGTCTATGGGGTCGCACAGAGTCACATGACTGAAGCGACTTAGCAGCAGCAGCAGAAGCAAGAGAATAAAATTAAAAAGTGATTTTCACTGCCAGGGTTTGTGCACAGCAACAAAAAACAGTTCTGTATATTGAATCACAACAACAAGCCTAGGATGAAAAACGATTTCCAGAATCCAAAGATTTTTGACTTCTCCCATGAGTATCACTGATCAGGACTTGTCAATTGTGCCTTTTTTCTTAATCCCTCAACTACCCACTCAAGTAAATCACAACCCCGCCCCCCCGCCCCGATCCCCAGCTCCTTCACCTCCTTGATAGCAATCTTCTTTTTTTTAATTTTTAAACAATTTCATGTTAATTAGCACAAACACTGGAAGAATCAAGAGTTAGACCACTTTGTGTATTTATTGATGATGTTTTCACTATTTTAGAATAGACAAGGCTCAGCTATATCAGTATATTTCTTTCGAATCACACTTTATGTAACTAAAATAAATAAAGTCCCACATTATTTTAAGTGTTGTGAACAAAAATGTCTGGGGATTTAAATCCTCCATCTGCCCTTCATACGTGTACATGTGCACGTGCGCAAGCACACATACACATACACAAACACACACCACCCACCCCCATTGGATTCTTGAGTTTGAGCTTTTTGAAGGGAAAATTATTTTTGAAACTTCTGTTTCTTTTGTTTTTCCTAAAGATTCTTAAGGCGTGTGTGTGACCTGTTTTAGGGTTGTCCATACTCCATTTACTTTTTATCAGAAACTGTCTTCTTTAAAGTAATTAACATTTTTAAACTTCTGCTACATGGTCAGAAGTAGCTGTGTAGCTAAACAACAACCATCAGTCTTCATCGAGTTAAAAATAAATGAGGATTTTATCCATTAGGTAATAACATAAAATAGTCACTTTAAAATAAAAAATGTGTACATCTATCACTTCCTTGTTTAGTGACCTTATAGTATTTCATTGCTTCATTTCCCCCTGATGATTTTTCTGAGAAACAAGATATCATCTTTGAACTATCCACCAAGAATTATATTGTTAAGAAAATGAATTCCTTTCTGATTTTCAGCTGAACTCTTGTAAGGACACTGATTGTTAATTCTTTAATAGTTCTTCTCATCCTGAGAATATCTTTTTATAGAATTTGTTTCCAAATGATGGATTGCATTTATTACAGAGTAACATCATTTGCTTTCTACTACTCATGAATAGCATAAACTAATTTGGCTGAAAAAGAAATTTAAAAATTCAGATAATATATTCAGATGACTTTGGAGACCAGGGTTTGATTCCTGGGTTGGAAAGATCCTCTGGAGAAGGGAATGGCAATCCACTTGAGTATTCTTGCCTAGAGAACCCCATGGACAGAGGAGTCTGGCGAGCTACAGTCCATGGGGTCAGAAAGAGTCAGACATGACTGAGTGACTAACACAAACTCACATATTCTCAAATGTTGTGAGTGATTAGAATTAGTCTACAGAAAAACAAATACTGAAAGCATTATGCATATATTAGCCATTAGTTGGCTTCTTGAGAGTGTCTAAATCAGTAATATCTTAAGAATTACGCTTTCCTGTCAAATGCAAGGGCTTCCCCTGATGGCTCAGCAGTAAAGAATCCACCTGCCAATGTAGGAGACATGGGTTCAATCCCTGGCTCAAAAAGATCACTTGAAGAATGGTATGGCAACCCACTCCAGTATTCTTGCCTCGAGAGTCCCATGAACAGAAGAACCTGGTAGGCTACACTCCATAGGCTACAGTCCATAGGCTGCAAAGAGTCAATAAAGTGACTTAGCACACACATACACATCAGATGCAAAAAAATATATAACAAAACCACTAATGGACATATAAGTTTTAACTGTTGCTTCCCTGGTGGCTCAGAGGTTAAAGCGTCTGGCTGCAATGCGGGAGACCCGGGTTTGATCCCTGGGTCGGGAAGGTCCCCTGAAGAAGGAAATCACAACCCACTCCAGTATTCTTGCCTGGAGAATCCCATGGATGGAGGAGCTTGATGGGCTACAGTCCATGGAGTCGCAAAGAATCAGGCACGACTGAGCGACTTCACTTTCACCTTCACTTTCAACCTAAGTTTAGTTCAGTTCAGTCACTCAGTCATGTCCGACTCTTTGCAATCCCATGAACCGCAACATGCCAGGCACCCCTGTTCAAAACCAACTCCCAGAGTTTACTCAAACTCATGTCCATTGAGTCGGTGATGCCATCTTATCCTCTTATCCTCTGTCGACCACTTCTCCTCCTGCCCTCAATCTTTCCCAGTATCAGGGTCTTTTCAAATGAGTCAGCTTTTTGCATCAGGTGGCCAACATATTGGAGTTTCAGCTTACACATCAGTCCTTTCAGTGAACACCCAGGACTGATCTCCTTTAGAATGGACTGGTTGGATCTCCTTGCAGTCCAAGGGACTCTCAAGAGTCTTCTCCAACACCACAGTTCAAAATCACGTCAATTCTTTGGCACTCAGCTTTCTTTATAGTCCAACTCTCACATCCATACAAGGACCTTTGTTGGCAAAGTAATGTATCTGCTTTTTAATATGCTATCTAGGTTGGTCATAACTTTCCTCCCAAGGAGTAAGCGTCTTTTAATTTCATGGCTGCAATCACCATCTGCAGTGATTTTGAAGACCCCCAAATAGTCAACCACTGTTTCCACTGTTTCCCCATCTATTTCCCATGAAGTGATGGGACTGGATGCCATGATCTCCATTTTCTGAATGTTGAGCTTCAACTTTTTCACTCTCCTCTTTCACTTTCATTAAGAGGCTTTTTAGTTCGTCTTCACTTTCTGCCATAAGGGTGGTGTCATCTGCATATCTGAGGTTAGTAATATTTCTCCCAGCAATCTTGATTCCAGCTTGTGCTTCTTCCAGCCCAGCATTTCTCATGATGTACTCTGCATATAAGTTAAATAAGCAGAGTGACAATATACAGCCTTGACGTACTCCTTTTCCTATTTGGAACCAGTCTGTTGTTCCATGTCCAGTTCTAACTGTGCTTCCTTACCTGCATAGAGGTTTCTCAGGAGTCAGGTCAGGTGGTCTGATATTCCCATCTCTTTCAGAATTTCCTACAGTTTATTGTGATCCACACAGTCAAAGAAAGGCTTTGACATAGTCAATAAAGCAGAAATAGATGTTTTTCTGGACCTCTTTTCCTTTTCCATGATCCAACGGATGTTGTCAATTAGATGTGTGGTCCTTCTGCCTTTTTAAAACCAGCTTGAACATCTGGAAGTTCACGATTCACGTATTGGTGAAGCCTGGCTTGGAGAATTTTGAGTACTACTTTACTAGTGTGTGAGATGAGTGCAATTGTGCGGTAGTTTGAGCATTCTTTGGTATTGCCTGTCTTTGGGATTGGAATGAAAACTGACCTTTTCCAGTCCTGTGACCACTGCTGAGTTTTCCAAATTTGCTGGGATATTGAGTGCAGCACTTTCACAGAATCATCTTTTAGGATTTGAAATAGCTCAACTGGAATTCTATCACCTCCACTAGCTTTGTTTATAGTGATGCTTCCTAAGGCTCACCTGACTTCACATTCCAGGATGTCTGGCTCTAGGTGAGTGATCACATCATCATGATTATCTTGGTGGTGAAGATATTTTTTGTACAGTTCTTTCTAACATAGCCAACAGTTAGATCTTATTCTGAGATTTGCAGAGAAATTTTGTTTTCTTTCTTCTCTCATTTCTCAATATTTGGTAGCTCCTAACTCAATTAACTTTACTGTTAATAATCCTAAACTTTTATTTCTGTTCACCTTCCTTCCTTAACTCCTGGCCACAAGCTATCAGTATCAGTCTACCTGAGTGCAAATTTTTAAATGCAAACTATTTCATTGTGGTCAGAAAGATTTTGGATAACACAAAGAATATTTTATAAGATACTGAAAATTGAGTAAGATCAGATTAATTTTCATTTTAACATCATCTCATGGCTCCATAACATTTTCTATGATAAACAATAAAATTAATGTCATAAACAAATACACAGTAGATCAAGGTAATTCATGTAAAATTTATATATAACCATCCTAAAATACAAAATGAAAGAAATTCAAATTATTGTGTAACTCTTTTTCATTTTCTGTTATTAAATGTATTTTTATAGTTTCTTGAGGCAAATCTGTGATGATTTTCTTTCTATACATTCATTCCTACTGAATGATACTCTCTGATCACAGCATTTAATGTAGCTGTTCTATTAAGAATTAAGTCTCTTTATGCTTCAATTCAAAGTAATCCCTGACTTTTCTGTACACTTTAATTTGGTTGTTATCAGCTGACTTGCTATCAAAGTGAAAGTCCAATTTCAGTACTAGAGAAGACTGACTACAAAATAACCAAATAATAGATTTGCAGTGCATAATTGCCTGATCATTTATTTAAGAGACATAATGTGTTTCTATACATTTACTACTCTAAATCATATTATTGGAAAAACTATTTTTATTAGACAAAAATACAATATACCCCAGGTTGCAAAGTGAAAAGTAAGATAAACTTATGAAATCCTTTGGTTTTACTAAACCTATTTTAATAGTATGTACCAGAGTACAAATCTAAAAATATTTCATTTGTATTTCTCAAATGGCGTTAAATTATACACTTTGTTTTGACTATTATTAGGTATGATGGAGTGATCATCTATTAATGATAACTATTGATTATAAAGTGATTATCTGAAAATTGGTCGATATTTCAACTGACAATTATTTTAAAAACATAGTGAATATAACTAGTTGACAAAATGTGTTGGAAGGTATATTTTAAAAGAGTGAAAATGAGTAGTTAATACTGAAGTATCTAAATATATTGACTTTTTTATAAAATTAATAACAGTTCTAGAGAAAATATTCTCTTTTTTTCCTTTAAAATACATTCATTCTTTCATTTATCTAATAAATATTTACTGAGGGTTTGCTATATGCAGAACATCAGCGAAAAACAGAAACTGTCTGACCTCATGGAGTTTATAATCTCTTAAAGGAGACAGCTGTCAACAAGCAAGCAACTATGATTAGTATCACAAAAGCACAATAAATTGTGACAATATGGTAAAGAAACTAACCTACACTGTAAGGTCAGAGAAGGGCTTGCTGTGGACATATCTAAGCTGAAAACTGAAATATGTATAGGAAAACCTTGGTGAAGGCAGAAAAGAATGTCCTAGGCTGCAAGATCATCTTGGCAAGGGAGTCAGATGCTCAGTTGTTAATGATTCCACATAAAGGCTTTTTTTTTTTTAATTTTTTATTTTTTTTTAAATTTTAAAATCTTTAATTCTTACATGCGTTCCCAAACATGAACCCCCCTCCCACCTCCCTCCCCACAACATCTCTCTGGGTCATCCCCATGCACCTGCCCCAAGCAAGCTGCACCCTACGTCAGACATGGACTGGCGATTCAATTCTTACATGACAGTATACATGTTAGAATTCCCATTCTCCCAAATCATCCCACCCTCTCCCTCTCCCTCTGAGTCCAAAAGTCCGTTATACACATCTGTGTCTTTTTTCCTGTCTTGCATACAGGGTCGTCATTGCCATCTTCCTAAATTCCATATATATGTGTTAGTATACTGTATTGGTGTTTTTCTTTCTGGCTTACTTCACTCTGTATAATTGGCTCCAGTTTCACCCATCTCATCAGAACTGATTCAAATGAATTCTTTTTAATGGCTGAGTAATACTCCATTGTGTATATGTACCACAGCTTTCTTATCCATTCATCTGCTGATGGACGTCTAGGTTGTTTCCATGTCCTGGCTATTATAAACAGTGCTGCGATGAACATTGGGGTACATGTGTCTCTTTCAATTCTGGTTTCCTCCGTGTGTATGCCCAGAAGTGGGATTGCTGGGTCATAAGGCAGTTCTATTTCCAGTTTTTTAAGGAATCTCCACACTGTTCTCCATAGTGGCTGTACTAGTTTGCATTCCCACCAACAGTGTAGGAGGGTTCCCTTTTCTCCACACCCTCTCCAGCATTTATTGCTTGCAGATTTTTGGATCGCAGCCATTCTGACTGGTGTGAAGTGGTACCTCATTGTGGTTTTGATTTGCATTTCTCTAATAATGAGTGCTGTTGAGCATCTTTTCATGTGTTTGTTAGCCATCCGTATGTCTTCTTTGGAGAAATGTCTATTTAGTTCTTTGGCCCATTTTTTGATTGGGTCGTTTATTTTTCTGGAATTGAGCTGCTATAACTAAGATTTCTGATCCATATTCAAAATGTGGTATAATCCTGACATGCAAGAAGGAATTCAAAATTTTACTTTATCAATAATGTGTTATGCATGTTAAAAGAAGCTCTGTTTTGGCTATAGATTATAATATAATTATATCTTTTAAAAAATTGCAAGCAATATCAGGAAGAACAGCCAAAAATCTAAATAAAAACTATGCAAAAATTTAATGGCCAAACAGATTTGTCAAAAAAAGCAGAGATATGAAGCAGAGGTCAGTATGAAGCAGAGGTCAGATTTGAAATATATATACATATACTATTAAGATGAAATTATAATGATCTTACTGAGGGTAAATGTTATATAGTCACATAGTTTTCCATAGAAATGAAGAAAGCAAAAAAAAAAAAAAAAAGACGACTTCATAAAACATGTTTGGTTAACGAAAAGACCATTTATTTACTCAAGACAGTTTGTGACATTTGAATAAATCTTTCTTGTGAACAATAAGTATATATAAATACTATTTACATGAAAATTGTCCACAGGAATAAGAGCTTATAACTTTGGCATTCTTAATTATGGATCCTTAAATGATGTATAAGATATTAGCAAAGCTAGAGAAAATTATATATATAGTAAAAATTATAAATAGTAATTTAAGTAGCAGCCTATAGTGTTTTTTTCCTAATAAATAAATTTTCACATGTCTCTCTTAATTTTAGATTTCAGACTGAATTGAATTATGATGTTCTGGAAGTTCACGATGGACCAAATCTTCTGTCACCCTTGCTTGGATCTTACAATGGCACACAGGTGCCCCAGTTTCTATTTAGCAGCAGTAATTTTATATACCTTCTATTTACAACAGACAATAGTCGTTCTAATAATGGTTTCAAGATTCATTATGAAAGTAAGTAATGCCAACATTATTTTTTAATTTTTTTATTCTCTTTTCTATGCTTTTGGCATTATCTTGTATCATTAAGAGAACCTATGAGAATGCTAATGGGTTATAAGGTGTGTGTTTCAGTAAATTCCATAATAGGTTTTTTCCAACAATATCTATGTAATATCATTATGAAGGGAAATACTAAGGAAATGTAAAAAAGTATTAACTAAAAAATCTTAAAAGTGAGTTCCTATAATCATTATTTGTGCAGTTCTGAAAAACCAACAATAAGTGGAAATGTCAGTCTAATATGTATATAAACATTGATAAATTTTTCTAGCATTTACTTCATAAACTCAATCATACTTCTATATTTTCCTCACACTCATTGCATACATTTCTATTTAAAATATTTAATTTTATTTTGTGTGATGTATTGAAAATTATATTAATATTATAAAGTAAAAAATATACTCATGTACATGCAACTATGGCTAACATAACTAGCCAAAGGCTGTATATTAAACTCTAATTTACAGTCAGAGAAGGCAATGGCACTCCACTCCAGTACTCTTGCCTGGAAAACCCCATAGACAGAGGAGCCTGGTAGGCTGCAGTCCCTGCGGTCACTGCGAGTCAGACACGACAGAGCAGCTTCGCTTTCACTTTTCACTTTCATGCATTGGAGAAGGAAATGGCAACCCACTCCAGTGTTCTTGCCTGGAGAATCCCAGGGACGAGGGAGCCTGGTGGGCTGTCGTCTATGGGGTCGCACAGAGTTGGACACGACTGAAGCGACTTAGCAGCAGCAGCAGCTAATTTACAATGCTGGAATCAGTTTACAATAATTTCACTTAGAATACTATAGTTTTGTTTAAAAAATCTAAAATATGTCTGATTTTTAAAATTGATTCTGATATATATATACAAATCTCTGTTTTATTTATAAACATCTAACATATTTAAATGTGTGGATGTATTGCATATGATGCACAGTTACACACATACATATAAACTCATGTATTCACACATTTTAATCTGGAAATATGTTGCCATATATCTTTCCATGAAAAACAGTTGCGATGATTGTATCTAACAATACATTTAAGATCATTGCAAGATATCTTTATATCAGTTTCAGATAGATATTGTATCTATGATTTTTGTATTCAAGTCTCCTATGCCCCCTCGCCCCTCAGAAAAAAAATTCCAGCATTTAAATTTGTAACTGTATATTCCATGTTAGGTGTCTCTCTTCAGTAAATCTGGTTGGACCCATGAGATTTTTTTTTTAACTTATGAATATATATTTATTGTTTTCTTTTTCTTTTCAACCTTGTCTACAATATTATTTAATTATATTAACTTTCCTTTACTTAGAGCTTTGTGGCATGGAAATATATTTTATGAACTATTACAAAATTCAATAAGAGGATTAACACACACTTGGGAATTAAAATGAATTTAAAGAACTTTAATTTCAATCTTTAACATTTATTAGTTAAGCCTGAGTCAGAGTAGAGTCATTTTTAAAGGTCTATGTCAAAATTAATTTTCACTAGCAATTAATTTGTATCACTGTGCTAACATGAGCAGACACCATTTTCGCTTTTGCCCAGCGTTCTATTCTATGCCAAATACATCCTATTCAGTCCATTTCAATCAAGGTAGGTGGTCGTAATAGTGTTCTCATACACAGAATTATTTTAAGGATTACGTTAAACTGTCATGCAAAGTGTTACTAAAAGAGTGCGGATTTTCAATAAACTGACCAACAGATTTAGTTCAGATTCTTGCTAAAACTGAATTAAATGGACCAAAGGCAGAGCCCGGGGTGAAAGTCGGGTCCAACTCTCTGCAACCCCATGGCCTGTACAGTCCATGGAATTCTCTAGGTCAGAATACTGGAGTGGGTAACCTTTCTCTTCTCCAGGGGATCTTGCCAACCCAGGGATCGAACCCAGGTCTCCCACACTGCAAGCAGATTCTTTACCAGCTGTGCCACAAGGGAAACCCCAGAAGACTCTAGTGGTTAGCCTACCCCTTCTTCAGTGGATCTTCCAGGAGTCAACCTGGGGTCTCCTCCATTACAGGCAAATTCTTTATCAACTGTGTTTATCAGGGAAGCCCAGCCAAGGGGATGAGCCTGACTCTGAGTTTGGCTTAAGCACAGTCTATCACGGTCAGCAAGTTTGTCACCTAAAGGTCTTTGTTGAAATAGTCCAAATTATTACTGAGGGCTAGTGCTTAAATGGCAGAGTAGAGGCTAGATAATTCTGAGGCTGATGAGAGGCACAACAGATACTGATTTTGGTCTAATCTGCCCAGGAGACAGTGACTCTGAATTTAAATTTGTTTATAAAAGTTCATTTTCTTTCATTTTTTTCTAATTAGCCTTGTGGTTTATTTAGTAAACCAAAAGGCTAACTTAGGGGCTTCCCTGATGACTCACTGGAAAGAATTCACCTGCAATGCCAGAGACCTGGGTTTGATCCCTAGGTCAGGAAGATCCTCTGGAGAAGGGAATGGATACCCACTCTAATATCCTTTCCTGGAGAATCCCATGGACAGAGGGGCCTGGCGGGCTATAGTCCATGGGGTTGCAAAGAGTCAGACATGACTGAGTGACTAACACTTTCACTTGTTTAGCATTGTGAGATAATCTCTAACATCACAAACCCTTTCTTACCAAGAAAACAAATAAAACACTGTTTATGTCGACACTTTCTTAATACGTTTCTCAAGCTGAAAGTATCCAAATTATCTTTTTTAAATGAACCATTCACAAGCCTCAAAATCAGTAGAGAAAACTGTTATTATACTACTTAAAACTTTAAAAATATATTTGGTATTTTGTGAATTTCTATTTTTATTTTAATGGAACACATTAAAGGAGAAAACTTGATTTCTCCAGTGAACCAATTTTTTATGGGAAGGGTTTCTTGAAATGCCATCACTGGTTGTACTCCAGAACTTGATTTTATTCCCTCTCTCGGGCACTTTTACCCATCTGTCTTCCTCTCGAAACAGGAAGATTACAAACACTTCACCAATAGGATAAAAGTTATTCATAATTTACCAAACACATTAAAATAATAAAAACAACACAGAATAGACTTTCTGTTTTTTTGTTTTGATTTGTTTTAGTGCAATCCCCAATCCCAAGAAGCTGTATTATGTTGTATTTCTTGAAATGTAGATATGATCATGTTTCTTAGATTATGTAAATATCATATAAAGCAAGGCAATGATAAATGGCTACAGAACAAATCCTTTGACACAGATACCAATCTCTAAGATATACTTAGAGTCTCCTAAAACAATTAAATGGAGTTTTAATGATAGAAATAATTTCATAGGATTATTTTAACGACTAAATGAGGCAAATTTTGCAAACATTTTAGAGTTGTAAAAACATGGAATATAACAAGCTGAAAACATTATTGCTATGAAAATTATTGTATATGCATCTACTGTGCTGTGCTTAGTCACTCAGTCATGTCTGACTCTCTGCAATCCCATGGACTATAACCCATCAGGCTCCTCTGTCCATGGGGATTCTTCAGGCAAGAATATTGGAGTGGGTTGCCATGCCTTCCTCCAGAGAATCTTCCCAACCTGGGGATTGAACCTAGGTCTCCCTCATTGCAGGTGGATTCTTTACCATCTGAGCCACCAGGGAAGCCCAAGAATATTGAAATGAGTAGCCTATCCCTTTTCAAGGAGATCTTCCTGACCCAGGAATAGAACCAGGATCTCCTGCATTGCAGGTGGATTCTTTACCAGCTGAGCTACCAGGGAAACCCATAAATGTGTGTGTGTGTATATATATATATATATATATATATATATATATATACACATACGGAGTGAGGTCACTCAGTCATGTCTGACTCTTTGTGACCCCATGGACTGTAGCCTATTACGCTCCTCTGTCCATGGGATTTTCCAGGCAAGAGTACTGGAGTGGGTTGCCATTTCCTTCTCCAGAGGATCTTCCTGACCCAGGGATGGAACCCAGGTCTCCCGCACTGTAGGCAAGATGCTTTACCATGTGAGCCACCAGAGAACTCCTATATTTCAGGGACTTTTGCGACCATTTCAGGGGTTGCAAAGAGTCAGACACTACTGAGCTACTGAACTGATCAGCACGTTAATTTATCTGTAAAAGTTATCACCAACAGTTGTTTGTTTTGAAGGAATGAGTTTGTTTAAAAGAATAAGAATCTATTTCAGTGATTGATTCTCATCAAGCTTACTCTTTTTCCTCTTGTGTTTTCCAGGTGTTACAGTGAACACCTATTCTTGCTTGGATCCTGGCATACCTGTACATGGTCGTCGCTATGGTCATGATTTCTCCATTGGATCTACTGTTTCCTTTAGTTGTGATCCTGGATACAGGCTGAGCCATGAAGAGCCCCTTCTGTGTGAGAAAAACCACTGGTGGAGTCATTCACTTCCAACCTGTGATGGTAGGTTCAATATGGAAAATAAACCAATTTTTAAACCAAAAATAAATCAACATAATCTTGTAAAATGTGAGGTTTCTTGAATTCTGCCAATTTTATATTGTCAAACCATTAATAAAGACACAAAAGAATGAATACTGATAATAAGTCAAACTTACCCAATGCCTAAGGATGTTATATGTATTTTTAAAATGTGTTGAGTTAACGATTTTAGGTGCCTATTGTGTCCTACACTCCTTGAAAAAATAACATTGAATTGGTATCAGGTGAATGCAATGAAGAGCTAGAGCATTTACCTCCTTCCTGGAAGACAACGTGTAATAGTCAAAATCCTGCCTAGCTACACAGCTTTATAGCAATGTACCAGACTTCCCTGTGATGGCCAGTTTCTGGCCATAGGAAATAATACACCAGTGTCCTTATCTCATATTTATTTCTATGGAAAATAAGCCAGCAATGCTTCATTTTTTAGAAAACATGTATGAAAATACAATGAAAGAAGCTGCTTTCCTAAGATTGGGAAATACTTGTACACGTGGTTTATTAAAAAACATACACAAAGTAAATCTATCCATTAGTTCTGGGTTTTAATTTTAATTTATAACACTATTCATAACATATTCTTATCCTTTTGCCAAGTGGAAGATCACATTTCCCATTTTATAAGTGTTTTCAAATACTATCAGTGCCATCATTTTTGTGTCAATTTGTTTTTATAACAAGGTTTAAAAGAATCCTCAGCATATCTGCCCCATATTTGGTGCAGTACAATTTGTAATAGTCAGCATTCTTGTGGTTTAAGTGACAAAAATCCAATTCTAACTGATTTTTAAAAATGAAAGCAGAATTTGTATTTTGAAGTTTCAAACTTAGAAAAGGGCTTCCCTGGTGGCTCATATTGTAAAGACCCTGCCTTCAATGCAGGAAACTCAGGTTCAATCCCTGGGTGGAGAAAATCTCTGAAGAAAGGAATGGCAACCCACTCCAGTGTTCTTGCCTGGGAATTCCATGGACAGAGGAGCCTGGTGGGCTATAGTCCATGGGATCACAAAGAGTGGGACACAACTGAGCAACTAACACAGGCCAAACTTAGAAAAGGAACACATGGCATACTTCTTGTTGCTAATGATAATCATGAATTCAGACATTTTCAAGGAAATTTCCATTTCCACCTTGGCTTTTCTCTCTCCTTATCATTATTCTCTTTAGTTGAAACCAGGCGTTTTCTATATGTGGGACTAAAGGTGGAGAATACACTCTTAGGAGGATGGACTCATATAACCTCACATTTCCAAAATCAGAGAAAAATGAGAGTTCTACCATTCTGTTCTTATTAGAAAAGTATGAGGAAAGGTTTCTGATTAGTCCATACCTCTACCAGAAACTGTAGTAATGGAAAAGTGCCCTTTATGATTGGCTTTCTCCAGGTCATGTGTCCATCCATCCCTATGAAGACATATGATAGAGTAAATTCAACAAGATAGAAATGATTGGTGGTGATATTATCAGAAGAAGCAGGAGAAAAAAAAATAATGTCCAAGTATACCAGCATGCCAGAGAAGGCAATGGCACCCCACTCCAGTACTCTTGCCTGGAGCCTGGAAGGCTGCAGTCCATGGGGTCACTACGAGTTGGACACGACTGAGCAACTTCACTTTCACTTTTCACTTTCTTGCATTGGAGAAGGAAATGGCAACCCACTCCAGTGTTCTTGCCTGGAGAATCCCAGAGATGGGGGAGCCTGGTGGGCTGCTGTCTGTCGGGCCGCACAAAGTCAGACAGAACGGAAGCAATTCAGCAGCAGCAGCAGCATACCAGCATGCTTAAGTGTTATTAATAATAAACCTGAATGTGTCTAGTTTGCCTAGGAGCAACATAGACCCTTATCATCTCTCATCAAGGCAACTGGAATCAACCTTAAATTCAATATCCAACTACTTCAATCTAACCTTCATTCTATTTCATGTTATATGCAATGTCAAAAATATTTAATGACTTTTTGTTTCTTAGGGATAAAAGTTTAAATTATTAATCAAGAAATTCATGATTCTTAATAACATGGACTCTATCCTTTCCAATTTTGTCTCCTTCCAGTATTCTTACCTCTTTGTTTTTTTTGAAAGATCATTTATGTCACACTGAAATCTCCATCTTTATCTATCTTCCTCTTTTGTACCCCCAACTCATTCTGAGTATGGGTGTAACAAGTGAAAGTGAAAGTGAAGTCACTCAGTCATGTCTGACTCTTTGTGACCCTATGTATTGTAGCCTACCAAGCTCCTCCATCCATGGGATTTTCCAGGCAAGAATACTGGAGTGGGTTGTCAGTTCCTTCTCCAGGAGATCTTCCCAACCCAGGGATTGAACCCTGGTCTCCTGCATCGTAGGCAGACTCTTTATTGTCTGAGCCACCAAGGAAGTCTAGCTGGACAGGAAGTATAGCTAGACAAGGCATAACGTACATTCACTTTTTTGAATGTCTGAGCTGTGAAGCTGCTACTTAATTTTTCATTTATTCTTACTGAACTCAACTACATATAATCTTGTACACTGATTTGATTATGCTTTTCCTTCAGTTTAAACTTCTTCCCCAGAGGCAACTAATCTAAAATTCCTTAAAGGGAGGAATAGTGAATAAACAGAATTTATTCTCCTGATCCAAGAGTGTAACCTCCATTGACATAGATTGCTCAAGGTACAGCTTGCCTCACTTTGGCACACATTAGTTCTTATTGCTTCTTCATAGGCCGTAGTTAATTCACACTGCTGCTTCTCAGTTGCTTCAGTTGTGTCCGACTGTTTGCGACCCTATGGACTGTAGCCCATCAGGCTCCTCTGTCCATGGAATTCTCCATACAAGAATACCAGAGTCGGTTGCCATGCCCTCCTCCAAGGGATCTTCCTGACCCAGGTATCAAACTTGCGTCTCCTGCATTGGCAGGCAGGGATTTTTACCATTAACACTACCTGGTCAGCCCATGGTTAATTGACTTGCAAAGCACACTAGTCAGTGAGGGTTTGCAGTAATGATCGCTAACATTTAATGAGGGTTTACCATGTGCTGGTCGGAGAAGGCAATGACACCCCACTCCAGTACTCTTGCCTGGAAAATCCCATGGACGGAGGAGCCTGGTAGGCTCCAGTCCATGGGGTCGCTAGAGTCAGGCACGACTGAGCAACTTCACCTTCACTTTTCACTTTCATGCATTGGAGAAGGAAATGGCAACCCACTCCAGTGTTCTTGCCTGGAGAATCCCAGGGACGGGGGAGCCTGGTGGGCTGCCATCTATGGGGTCACACAGAGTTGGACACGACTGAAGCAACTTAGCAGTAGCAGCAGCAGCAGCAGCAGCAGCAGCAGCAGCAGCATGTGCTGGTACTGCTACAGGTGTTTTGTGTTTATTAACTAATTTTATCAAAATAACTCCCTGAGGTAATTGCTGTTATGATCACCACTTAACATATAAGAAAATAAGGCAAACAGAGTTTAAATATCTTGCCCTGTGTCATCCCACTAGTTAATGGCCAAGTCAAGATTGAAATTCAGGCAGCCTTGATCCAGATCCTATGCACAAGTCTACTGTCATGCTGCCTCCTGCCCCCAATTCTTTACAATACGGTACTAAAATTCTTTAAAGTACAATTAAAGTTTTATTATTCTTTCTTCAGTGATGCCCCATGTTTAGAATTTTGCATAAAGAAATACATAGAGCTGTTGAAATAATTTATGGATACTGTGAACTCCCTGGAATATATGGTTGAAAAAGAGGACTTTTTTGCTAACATCAATTATGTTATATGGCATATTACATTTTTTAATATAAACTTATTTATTTTAATTGGAGGCTAATTACTTTACAATATTGTATTAGTTTTGCCATATATCAACATGAATCCACCACGGGTGTACATGTGTTCCCCATCCTGAACCCTCCTCCCACCTCCCTCCCCATACCATCCCTCTGGGTCATCCCAGTGCACCAGCCCCGAGCATCCTGTATCATGCATTGAACATGGACTGGCAGTTTGTTTCACAGATGATATTATTCATGTTTCATTGACATTCTCCCAAATCATCCCACCCTCGCCCTCTCCCACAGAGTCCATAAGACTGTTCTATACATCTGTGTCTCTTTTGCTGTCTCCCATACAGGGTTATTATTACCATCTTTCTCAATTCCATATATATATGTTAGTATACTGTATTGGTGTTTAAGTCCTATATTTGTATATTTAGGTTTCTGAGCAAAAACTTGATCCTTCTAACTTCATCTTGTTTTATTATTGAAACCTTGAATCTTAAACAAGTGATAAACAGTTTATTTAGATTCTGCAGTATTTAGTAAATTTGATACCTTATTTTTCACCATGTATTTCTTGAGGGGTTTCTTTCTTTTCCCTTTGACCTCTTAGGTCTACTTTTCAGAAAGCAACCAGAGTAATTATGTTATGAGTTAAGGCAGATCAGGGCACTCTGCTGCCCAGAGCCTTCTAGCAATTAGCATCCCAAGAAGAATAAAATCTCAAAACTTTTACATGACTTAATTGCTCCATGTAATCTGGGCCCTGAGTACCTCCCATGCCTCATCTCTCACAACTTTGTCCCTCTTTCATACCACTGCGCTCAAGCTACACAGGTCTCCTGGCTTTTCTTCATATATTAAAAGGCTCTCCCTCTCCCCATCCCTCCAACTCCCTCTCATTTCTTCTTCTTCCTGAAATAGGTTTCATATAGTCACATGTCCTTCTTCCTAAATATACTCAATCTCTACTTAAAAAATCATATCACTGACAGTCCCCATAAATGAATAATCCCTGTCATGTCATTTATATTTTTCTTCATAGTATTTACCACTCTCTAACAACATTGTTATGTATATGTGGTCTGCTTTTTTTTATCAAAAATATAAATTCTATGTGGCAAGACTTTGTTATATTCATTGCTATGTCATCAGTGCCAAGAACAGTTCAGTTCCTGTCACACAGTTTGTTGTTGTTGTTCAGTCACTCAGTCATGTCTGACTCTTTGCAACCCAATGGACTACAGCATAGCAGACTCCCCTGTCCTTCACCGTCTCCTGGACTTGCTCAGACTCATGTCCATTGAGTCAGTGATGCCATCCAACCATCTCATCCTCTGTTGTCCCCTCTTCCACCTGTGTTCAGTCTTCCCAGAATTAGGGTCTTTTCTAATTAGTCAGCTTTTGCATCAGGTGGCCAAAGTATTGGAGTTTCAGCTTCAACATCAGTCCTTCAAAGGAATATTCAGGGTTCATTTCCTTTAGGATTTACTGATTTGATCCGCTTGCAGTCCAAGGGACTCTCAAGAGTCTTCTCCAACATCTCAATTCAAAAGCATCAATTCTTTGGTGCTCAGCCTTCTCTATGGTCCAATTCTCACATCCATACTTGACTACTGGAAAAACCGTATCTTTGACTAGATAGACCTTTGTTGGCAAAGTAATGTCTCTGCTTTTTAATATGCTGCCTAGGCTGGTCATAGCTTTTCTTCCAAGGAACAAGTGTCTTTTAATTTCATGGCTGCAGTCACCATCTGCAGTGATTTTGGAGCCTCCTCCCCAAAATTAAGTCTGTCTGTTTCCATTGTTTCCCTATATGTTTGCCATTAAGTGATGGGGCCAGATGCCCTGATCTTTGTTTTTTGAATGTTGAGATTTAAGTCAGCTTTTCCACTCTCTTCTTTCACTTTCATCAATAGGCTCTTTCAGCTCAGTTCAATTCAGTTCAGTCACTCAGTCGTGTCCGACTCTTTGAGATCCCATGAATCACAGCATGCCAGGCCTCCCTGTCCATCACCAACTCCCAGAGTTCACTCAAACTCACGTCCATCGAGTTGATGATGCCATCCAGCCATCTCATCCTCTGTTGTCCCCTTCTCCTCCTGCCCTCAATCCTTCCCAGCATCAGAATCTTTTCCAGTGAGTCAACTCTTTGCATGAGGTGGCCAAAGTATTGGAGTTTCAGCTTTATCATCAGTCCTTCCAATGAACACCCAGGACTGATCTCCTTTAGAATGGACTGGTTGGATCTCCTTGCAGTCCAAGGGACTCTCAAGAGTCTTCTCCAACACCACAGTTCAAAAGCATTAATTCTTTGGCATTCAGCTTTCTTCACAGTCCAACTCTCACATCCATACATGACCACGGGAAAAACCATAGCCTTGACTAGATATGCCTTTGTTGGCAAAGTAATGTCTCTGCTTTTCAATATGCTATCGAGGTTGTTCATAACTTTCCTGCC
This sequence comes from Capra hircus, assembly GCF_001704415.2. NCBI lineage: Eukaryota > Metazoa > Chordata > Mammalia > Artiodactyla > Bovidae > Capra > Capra hircus. The sequence continues at coordinate 30,340,110 of NC_030821.1, read as the reverse complement.
AAGGAGTAAGCGTCTTTTAATTTCATGGCTGCAGTCATCATCTGCAGTGATTTTGGAGCCCCCCAAAATAAAGTCTGACACTGTTTCCACTGTTTCCCCATTTATTTCCCATGAAATGATGGGACCTGATGCCATTATCTTTGTTTTCTGAATGTTGAGCTTTCAGCCAACTTTTTCACTCTCCTTTCACTTTCATCAAGAGGCTTTTTAGTTCCTCTTCACTTTCTGCCATAAGGGTGGTGTCATCTGCATATCTGAAGTTATTGATATTTCTCCCGGCAATCTTGATTCCAGCTTTTGCTTTTTCCAGCCCAGCATTTCTCATGATGTACTCTGCATATAAGTTAAATAAGCAGGATGATAATATACAGCCTTGATGTACTCCTTTTCCTATTTGGAACCAGTCTGTTGTTCCATGTCCAGTTCTAACTGTTGCTTCCTGACCTGCCTGTAGGTTTCTCAAGAGGCTGGTCAGGTGGTCTGGTATGCCCATCTCTTTCAGAATTTTTCACAGTTTATCGTGATCCACATAGTCAAAGGCTTTGGCATAGTCAATATTAGTTCCTCTTAATTTTCTGCCATAATGGTGGTTTCATCTGCATTCTGAGATTATTGGTATTTCTCCCAGCAATCTTGATTCAAGTTTGTTCTTCATCCAGTGTGGCATGTCACACAATGGGTGCTCAATAAATCTGATTTTAATGAAAGAATGAGCAGACTATTCTTTCCACATGTCCTGAATTGCCTAAGACAAGCCCTGCATTCACTCTTTTCCTTGACACTCTGATTTCTCCCCCAAATTATCCTATTTTGTTTGATAAACAATATAGTCATCTTGGGCTTCCCTGGTAGTTCAGATGGTAAAGAAAATGCCTGCAATGCAGAAGACCTGGATTTGATCCCTGGGTAGGGAAGATTCCCCTGGAGAAAGGAGTGGCTACCCACTCTAGTATTCTTGCACAGAGAATGCCATGGACAAAGGAGCTCTGCAGGCTACAGACCTGCAGTCATAAAAAATCAGACATTAGTGAGTGACTGGGACTTCCATGGTGGCTCAGACGGTAAAGAATCTGCCTGCAATGAGGGAGATCTGGGTTTGATCCCTGGGTTGGGAAGATCCCCTGGAGAAGGGAACAGCTACCCACTCCAGTATTCTGGCCTGGAGAATTCCATGGGTAAAGGAGCCTGGCAGGCCACAGCCCATGGGATCACAGAGAGTGGACATGACTGAGTGACTATCACTTCACTCAGCTGAGTGACTGAGCACACACACATAGCCATCTTATGATGGTGAACATTTAGAACTGAAGAAATTACTTGATTATCTGTATCACCTCCGTCATTAAGCACAGAATCTGAAATTGAACTGAATGTACTTAAATTTTATTGCTCCCCTAATTTTTTCACATTATTGAAAGATTTGAGTACACAGACTAACATAGCAAAAGAGTACATGAATTGATGTTTAGGCCCAAAAATTCAAGTAATAATGGTGCATTCAAGTAATAAACAGTCTCAAATAAGGATATACAGTTCAAATTAGGGAGACCTAAAGAAAAGAGATTTAAGGTTAAAAACAGACAAAGAGAATCATGATGGGATTTGTAAAAACTGGCCATTTCTTTGAGTATTGCAATACTCAAAGTGGTTTGATTAATAGTGGTCTAGAAAGCCTCTTCTAGGTATAGAAAATTTAGCACTTACCAAGTGTGCATCTCTACCAAGGGCAAGGTATAACTTTCTGAGTTGAGCAGTTGCATTCAAGGGGTTGTCTTTTGAGGAAACTTCATTTTTTAAAACTCAGATTCTTATCATGCGACCAGGTAGTAGTCAGGTAGTGGTCATATGTGGAAAAAATCAGGGAGGAAAAAAAAAAGCTATTTATACTTAATAAGATTGTTGTATGTCTGACTAATTGCTCTCAGCTCATATTTTGGGCTATTGGTGTGACTTTGCTGTGCTACTGATTTTCATCCTTATGGATATTTTTCTTTGACAGATGTTTTCCGTAACATAAAGTAACTGCTTTTTTCATATTTGTTTTGTTGTTCCCTAAATTCTCTGCAATGTTTAAAGGATTCATTTGATATAAAATTTGTCTTTCATTCACAAGAACATGTATACCTAATATGACATTAATTAGCAAGGTTGTTGGAATCAATTGGAATTCCTTCAGAATGGGTGATGTAAAAGATAAGGCATTAGATCCATGGCATACTTTTTAGATACTCTTGTTCTAATGAAATTTAATGTATGAGCAGTCATATGGTCTTTTGAACTGACTTAATCCTCAGAATTTATTTTAAAAATATTCTTGGAGAAATTTTCTTAATATTTTCTATACCACTGCATCTTTTACAGTGTATCTGAGTTCCATTTTCTTTTTTTTATTTAACCATTTTTATTTTTTATTTATTTATTTTTTTATTTTTATTTTTACTTTATTTTACTTTACAATACTGTATTGGTTTTACCATACATTGACATGAATCCACCACGGGTGTACATGAGTTCCCAATCCTGAACACCCCTCCCATCTCCCACCCCATATCATCTCTCTAGATCATCCCTGTGCACCAGCCCCAAGCATCCTGTATCCTGTATCGAACATAAACTGGCGATTCGTTTCTTACATGATAGTATACAGGTTTCAGTGCCATTCACCCAAATCATCCCTCCCTCTCCGTTCTATACATCTGTGTCTCTTTTGTTGTCTCACATACAGGGTTATCATTACCATCTTTCTAAATTCCGTATATATTTGTTAGTATACTGTATTGGTGTTTTTCTTTCTGGCTTACTTCACTCTGTATAATCGGCTCCAGTTTCATCCATCTCATTAGAACGGATTCAAATGTATTCTTTTTAATGGCTGAGTAATACTCCATTGTGTGTATGTACCACAGCTTTCTTATCTATTCATCTGCTGATGGACATCTAGGTTGTTTCCATGTCCTGTCTATTATAAACAGTGCTGCGATGAACATTGGGGTACATGTGTCTCTTTCAGTTCTGGTTTCCTCGGTGTGTATGCCCAGCAGTGGGATTGCTGGGTCTACCTGAAAAAAATTTCACTTATAAAACTTTTTTTTTAAATTCTTAATATTTTGACTCCTCATGATTGATTTTAATGGGCTGTTTGATTTCATCTTGCATTTTCTTAGCTTTAGCAGGAAGGGACCTTAATAGAGAAGCCAACATCATCAGATTGAGAGAATATTGGTTAATTAATTAAAATTCAAGACAACTCACACTTGCATTAGCATCTGTCTCTGTGCATTATATCAATGCACATGTAACTAATCTCTTGTAATTGTTAAAAAAGCCAGTAAAATAAATATAATTCTAAATATTTGCAGTATAAAATGATCTCATTTAGAAAGATGAAGGATTTCATTTGGTTGATTAAAATGCTCCTGCTACTGATGATAATGGAAGATTGTTTTAGTCACATACAGGCTGTTGACAAATGAGAATCTATAACATGTAAATCAATTAAAGATAATAACATAAACAAGTATATTAACACATTTAGTTTTGAGATGCTTAAAGAGAGAGTGATTTGAAGAAGAAAGTAGTAAATGAATCTCTGATTAAATGAATGATACCTTTAATAATGTTTATATAGATCGATCATTTGAAGTAGAATGCTAAAAAGTCAAACATATGTGAAGTCATCATCTGCAGTGATTTTGGAGTCCAAGAAAATAAAATGTATCACTTCTTCCACTTTTTCCCCTTCTTTTCACCATAATGTGATGGGATCGAATGCCATGATGAATGTTGAATTTTAAGCCAGCTTATTCACTCCCCTCTTTCACCCTCATCAAGAGGCTCTAGTTCCTTTTCACTTTCTGCCATTAGAGTGGTAACATCTGCATATCTGAGGCTGTTGATATTTTTCATGGCAAACTTGAATCCAGCTTGTGATTCATCCAGACCAGTATTTTGCATGATGTATGCTGCATATAAGTTTAACTATATCTAGGTTTCCTTTAGTTTTAATACTAATAAAATTATCAGCATTATCAGTGGTCTATTGTAACCACTGGTGGTAGAAGGCATTGTTAACTGTGATTTACTACTACTACTACTACTACTACTACTACTAAGTCGCTTCAGTCGTGTCTGACTCTGTGCGACCCCACAGACCCCAGCCCACCAGGCTCCCCCGTCCCTGGGATTCTCCAGGCAAGGACACTGGAGTGGGTTGCCATTTCCTTTTCCAAACTGTGATTTAGTCTATAGTAAATAAACATTGAATCAAATTTTAATTTCTTTTACTTCAGTTCATAAATATTTATTTTTATTACCTTGGAGTATTTACTAAAAACTAACTATCCTCTCAGAAAACTCTTTTTATTCATTATGTTTCCCAGAGAAATGCAAAAGTTCAGGAACAGCTTTCAAAATATCAGTTTACTCCACTATTTTAAAGGAATTCTGTGAAGAGTGACACCTATCCCTTTAGGAATCTAAAATATAAATATTTTGTATAATTAACAAATTGTTTTCTTAAAGCTTAGTAAAAGAGCAACTGCTAAACAATTAATTACTCATGTTTAATTTACAACCAATTTATGAAAATGTTGCTTGTATTTAGAATATATAAGTATGTACTTTAAATGCAAATATGAAAGGTTGAGCTAAATTCTTTTGTGGCTGGTATTAATTCTCAGATACAATTATATACTTTTTTCTTCTCTAGTTTTTCAAAGATGAAATGAATTTCTAGTATTGGAAGAGGTCTTTACACACTCCTCTTATTTCCAAGAAGTAACTTAAGCAAAGATAATCAGACTCCTATTTCAAAAGAGATTTCTTCAGCCTTTGCCTCTCTTAGAGTGATCATATGACTATATTTCTTTGTATTTTCAGCATTATGTGGAGGAGATGTTAGAGGGCCTAGTGGAACAATCTTATCACCCGGTTACCCAGAATTTTATCCAAATTCTCTGAATTGTACATGGACTGTTGATGTAACCCATGGAAAAGGTAATTTGTCTCATGCAATGATAATGGGCTATCTTCTTAATTTTCATTGCATATATTTCTATTTCATTGTCCTTTACAATGTCATTTTGCTTGAGCAAAAACAGATCAGTACTAAAATATGCTAATACAAAATTCAATTTGAATAACTGAAGCAGAGGTTTATATTTACTTTTCTGTAGTATATAACTTATATGCTCATATGATTTTTTTCAGAATGGAAATATTTATATATATTAAACTAATGTAATTTGAAATTTTCATATCAGTAAAATCTCAAATAAGATGTCTTTTGTCTCTGGCACAGTGTTAAGAAGTTGATTTCAAAAATTCAAAGGGAAATAGATACTCTGAAGTACTGAACTGATTGTAACATAAACAGTACATGTTTATATACACTTGTTTTAAAATGGTTATTTATTATAAAGAAATATAATATAAAATAAATAAATATAAATAAAATGGTTGTTTATTATAACTGTATACCCTATATACATTTATAACTGTCCTAGAAATATTTGTCTCAAATTTTCTGTCAGAACTGCTGTTGGATCTCACACAGTTGAGTGAAAGTATGGGCATTCTAAATATCAAAACAAAATGGATGAAAATTATTTACCTGAAAATATCTATATGCTAATGTTTTAAAAAAGAATTTATTCATGTTAAAACCTGCTTTGGGGAAGTATTATTCTTAGTGGTTTTTACTATTACATTGTACGTGGATTTCCTGGTAGCTCAGCTGGTAAAGCATCCACCTCAATGCATGAGACTCCAGTTTGATTCAGAGAAGGGATAGGCTACCCAGTATTCTTGGGCTTCCCTGGTGGCTCAGTCAGTGAAGATCTGCCTGCAGTGAGGGATACTTAGGTTCAGTCCCTGGGTTCAGAAGATCCCGTGGAGGAGGGCATGGCAACCCACTCCAGTATTCTTTTTTTTTTTTTTAATTGGAGGTTAATTACTTTACAATATTAGAGCCGGGCATGCTACATTCCATGGAGTCACAAAGAGTTGGACATAACTGAGCAACAGCACACACATTACATTGTACTTACTGGCTTTACTATCAAAGATCTAAAAATTTAAAAAACCAAAATCAATAGACGCAGAGAAGGCCTTTGACAAAATTCAACATCCATTTATGATAAAAACTCTCCAGAAAGCAGGCATAGAGGGAACATACCTCAACATAATAAAAGCAATATATGACAAACCCACAGCAAACATTATCCTCAATGGTGAAAAATTGAAAGCATTTCCCCTAAAGTCAGGAACAAGACAAGGGTGCCCACTTTCACCGCTACTATTCAACATAGTTCTGGAAGTTTTGGCCACAGCAATCAGAGCAGAAAAAGAAATAAAAGGAATCCAAATTGGAAAAGAAGAAGTAAAACTCTCACTGTTTGCAGATGACATGATCCTCTACATGGAAAACCCTAAAGACTCCACCAGAAAATTACTAGAGCTCATCAATGAATATAGTAAAGTTGCAGGATATAAAATCAACACACAGAAATCCCTTGCATTCCTATGCACGAATAATGAGAAAGTAGAAAAAGAAATTAAGGAAACAATTCCATTCACCATTGCAACGAAAAGAATAAAATACTTAGGAATATATCTACCTAAAGAAACTAAAGACCTCTATATAGAAAACTATAAAACACTGGTGAAAGAAATCAAAGAGGACACTAATAGATGGAGAAATATACCATGTTCATGGATCGGAAGAATCAATATAGTGAAAATGAGTATACTACCCAAAGCAATTTACAAATTCAGTGCAATCCCTATCAAGCTACCAGCGATATTTTTCACAGAACTAGAACAAATAATTTCAAGATTTGTATGGAAATACAAAAAACCTCGAATAGCCAACTCAATCTTGAGAAAGAAGAATGGAACTGGAGGAATCAACTTGCCTGACTTCAGGCTCTACTACAAAGCCATAGTCATCAAGACAGTATGGTACTGGCACAAAGACAGACATATAGATCAATGGAACAAAATAGAAAGCCCAGAGATAAATCCACAAACATATGGACACCTTATCTTTGACAAAGGAGGCAAGAATATACAATGAAGTAAAGACAAGCTCTTCAACAAGTGGTGCTGGGAAAACTGGTCAACCACTTGTGAAAGAATGAAACTAGATCACTTTGTAACACCGCACACAAAAATAAACTCAAAATGGATTAAAGATCTAAATGTAAGACCAGAAACTATACAACTCCTAGAGGAGAACATAGGCAAAACACTCTCAGACATAAATCACAGCAAGACCCTCTGTGATCCACACCCCAGAATTCTGGAAATAAAAGCAAAAATAAACAAATGGGATCTAATTAAAATTAAAAGCTTCTGCACAACAAAGGAAAATATAAGCAAGGTGAAAAGACAGCCTTCTGAATGGGAGAAAATAATAGCAAATGAAGCAACTGACAAACAACTCATCTCAAAAATATACAAGCAACTTATGCAGCTCAATTCCAGAAAAATAAACGACCCAATCAAAAAATGGGCCAAAGAACTAAATAGACATTTCTCCAAAGAAGACATACGGATGGCTAACAAACACATGAAAAGATGCTCAACATCACTCATTATTAGAGAAATGCAAATCAAAACCACAATGAGGTACCACTTCACACCAGTCAGAATGGCTGAGATCCAAAAATCTGCAAGCAATAAATGCTGGAGAGGGTGTGGAGAAAAGGGAAGCCTCCTACACTGTTGGTGGGAATGCAAACTAGTACAGCCACTATGGAGAACAGTGTGGAGATTCCTTAAAAAATTGCAAATAGAACTACCTTATGACCCAGCAATCCCACTTCTGGGCATACACACAAAGGAAACCAGAATTGAAAGAGACACACGTACCCCAATGTTCATCGCAGCACTGTTTATAATAGCCAGGACATGGAAACAACCTAGATGTCCATCAGCAGATGAATGGAAAAGAAAGCTGTGGTACATATACACAATGGAGTATTACTCAGCCATTAAAAAGAATACATTTGAATCCGTTCTAATGAGATGGATGAAACTGGAGCCGATTATACAGAGTGAAGTAAGCCAGGAAGAAAAACACCAATACAATATACTAACATATATATGGAATTTAGAAAGATGGCAATGATGACCCTGTATGCAAGACAGCAAAAAAGACACAGATGTGCATAGAGGACTTTTGGACTCAGAGGGAGAGGGAGAGGGTGGGATGATTTGGGAGAATGGCATTGAAACCTGTATACTATCATGTAAGAATCGAATCGCCAGTCTAGGTTCGATGCAGAATACAGGATGCTTGGGGCTGGTGCACGAGGATGACCCAGAGAGATGTCATGGGGAGGGAGGTGGGAGGGGTGGGTTCATGTTTGGGAACGCAGGTACACCCTTGGTGGATTCATGTCAATGTATGGCAAAACCAATACAATATTGTAAAGTAAAATAAAGTAAAAATTTAAAAAATAAATAAATAAATAATAAAAAACCCAAATCCCAGCAATGAGAAGGTGATGTTACAGTTTTAAAAATTAAAGCTTTATTTAAAACATTTGAATCCATTGTGGTTTTTACACAATGTGTTATTTTATTTTATTTTTTAATTTGATTACAATAGAGTTGCTTTACAATGCTGTGTTAGTTGCTGTTCAGTGAGATCAATTGGTATACATATACATATATCCTACATTTAAGATCTTTTCTAAGATTTTCTTCTCGTTTGGTTCACCACAGATCCTTGAGTTGAGTTCCATGTGCTAAACTCCAGGTTCTCATTAGTTATCTATTTTATACATAGTAGTATATGTATGCCAATCCCATCTCCCAATTTGTCCCACTCCTCTTCCCCCCACCATTGGTAACCATGTTTGTTGTCTACATTTGAAACTCTATTTCCACTTTGCCAATAAATGCATCTGTACCATTTTTCTAGATTCCACATATAAGAGATATACAATATTTGCTGTTTTTCTTACTTCACTCTATATGACAATGCACAATGTTTTTTACACTTCTGTTCAACTATGTGAGATATATCTGCAGTTCTGATAGAATATTTGAGATACAGATGGTTAGCCTTTTTTGAAACTATACATCCTTTCATTAATGGTGAGGGTAATATAAGGATGGTTCTTTTAATGAAAATTAAATATTATTGAGAAAAAAATGCTGTTAAAATGAATATTCTGGTATTTACTGCAGGAATGAAGGGGAAGACTTCATAAACTGTCATTTTTGTTGTTCTCCATAATAGAAGACTATTTGTTGGAAGTTAACCAAAGCATCCTATTATCCCACTGTGTAGCAGATTAATGGAGTTTATTTATTTTTTTTTTTTTTAAAGTTTGGTAACTAAATTTTTATTTTATTTTATTTTATTTTTTTTATTTTTTAAATTTTAAAATCTTTAATTCTTACATGCGTTCCCAAACATGAACCCCCCTCCCACCTCCCTCCCCACAACATCTCTCTGGGTCATCCCCATGCACCAGCCCCAAGCATCCTGCACCCTACGTCAGACATGGACTGGCGATTCAATTCTTACATGACAGTATACATGTTAGAATTCCCATTCTCCCAAATCATCCCACCCTCTCCCTCTCCCTCTGAGTCCAAAAGTCCGTTATACACATCTGTGTCTTTTTTCCTGTCTTGCATACAGGGTCGTCATTGCCATCTTCCTAAATTCCATATATATGTGTTAGTATACTGTATTGGTGTTTTTCTTTCTGGCTTACTTCACTCTGTATAATTGGCTCCAGTTTCATCCATCTCATCAGAACTGATTCAAATGAATTCTTTTTAACGGCTGAGTAATACTCCATTGTGTATATGTACCACAGCTTTCTTATCCATTCATCTGCTGATGGACATCTAGGTTGTTTCCATGTCCTGGCTATTATAAACAGTGCTGCGATGAACATTGGGGTACGTGTGTCTCTTTCAATTCTGGTTTCCTTTGTGTGTATGCCCAGAAGTGGGATTGCTGGGTCATAAGGTAGTTCTATTTGCAATTTTTTAAGGAATCTCCACACTGTTCTCCATAGTGGCTGTACTAGTTTGCATTCCCACCAACAGTGTAGGAGGCTTCCCTTTTCTCCACACCCTCTCCAGCATTTATTGCTTGCAGATTTTTGGATCTCAGCCATTCTGACTGGTGTGAAGTGGTACCTCATTGTGGTTTTGATTTGCATTTCTCTAATAATGAGTGATGTTGAGCATCTTTTCATGTGTTTGTTAGCCATCCGTATGTCTTCTTTGGAGAAATGTCTATTTAGTTCTTTGGCCCATTTTTTGATTGGGTCGTTTATTTTTCTGGAATTGAGCTGCATAAGTTGCTTGTATATTTTTGAGATGAGTTGTTTGTCAGTTGCTTCATTTGCTATTATTTTCTCCCATTCAGAAGGCTGTCTTTTCACCTTGCTTATATTTTCCTTTGTTGTGCAGAAGCTTTTAATTTTAATTAGATCCCATTTGTTTATTTTTGCTTTTATTTCCAGAATTCTGGGAGGTGGATCACAGAGGATCCTGCTGTGATTTATGTCTGAGAGTGTTTTGCCTATGTTCTCCTCTAGGAGTTGTATAGTTTCTGATCTTACATTTAGATCTTTAATCCATTTTGAGTTTATTTTTGTGTACGGTGATAGAAAGTGATCTAGTTTCATTCTTTTACAAGTGGTTGACCAGTTTTCCCAGCACCACTTGTTAAAGAGATTGTCTTTACTCCATTGTATATTCTTGCCTCCTTTGTCAAAGATAAGGTGTCCATATGTTTGTGGATTTATCTCTGGGCTTTCTATTTTGTTCCATTGATCTATATGTCTGTCTTTGTGCCAGTACCATACTGTCTTGATGACTATGGCTTTGTAGTAGAGCCTGAAGTCAGGCAAGTTGATTCCTCCAGTTCCATTCTTCTTTCTCAAGATTGCTTTGGCTATTCGAGGTTTTTTGTATTTCCATACAAATCTTGAAATTATTTGTTCTAGTTCTGTGAAAAATGTGGCTGGTAGCTTGACAGGGATTGCATTGAATTTGTAAATTGCTTTGGGTAGTATACTCATTTTCACTATATTGATTCTTCCGATCCATGAACATGGTATATTTCTCCATCTATTAGTGTCCTCTTTGATTTCTTTCACCAGTGTTTTATAGTTTTCTATATAGAGGTCTTTAGTTTCTTTAGGTAGATATATTCCTAAGTATTTTATTCTTTTCGTTGCAATGGTGAATGGAATTGTTTCCTTAATTTCTTTTTCTACTTTCTCATTATTCGTGTATAGGAATGCAAGGGATTTCTGTGTGTTGATTTTATATCCTGCAACTTTACTATATTCATTGATGAGCTCTAGTAATTTTCTGGTGGAGTCTTTAGGGTTTTCCATGTAGAGGATCATGTCATCTGCAAACAGTGAGAGTTTTACTTCTTCTTTTCCAATTTGGATTCCTTTTATTTCTTTTTCTGCTCTGATTGCTGTGGCCAAAACTTCCAGAACTATGTTGAATAGTAGCGGTGAAAGTGGACACCCTTGTCTTGTTCCTGACTTTAGGGGAAATGCTTTCAAAATGTCTTTGCCTGTCCACTTCTACTTCCTGAAATGTCCATCCAAGGGTTGCTCTTCCACAAAGAGCTGTTCACTTTTGAAGGTCATTGCCTTCAGAAGCATCTGCTAGTCCCCCTGACAACCTACCTCTTAAGTTTATGCTCTGATATTGACTCACATTAATTACTTTCATAGCATTAGCAAAATGTTTGAAACTTTAGTTTTATGTATCTTTTTCCCTTAGATAGACTATGAATTATTTACAGTCGTCTCATTTTTTACATTCTATAATGCTTATAATATAATAGATTCTTAGTATCATTTTATTATTTAGATTAATTGCCTTTCAATAGAAGGTCTTATGTTGCTTTCCTGTTGTGAACACAGATTTTATTGTTTAAAACGTAATATGATAAACAGTAGCTTCATTTATTAAAGTAGTTGACTAGGGCAGAGTGACATGAAAACAATTGACTTTCAGGTTGAAGAAGTAAACAATAAATGATAGCTAAGAGTTGCTGAGCACTTTCTCTGTGAAAGCATTGTGCCAAGTCATCCCTTTTATTGTCTCATTTAAACTTAAGGACAACTCTATTAGAATCCATTTCCCCAGATGGAGAAAGTGCATCTCAGAAAGGCTATGCATGTAATACATGACAGTGGCCTCATTAGCACCACTACCTAACAGAATTTTAAATTTTCCCATGTATTAATTTCAGTACATATCAGAACAAGCACTTTTTCTAAGAAAAACATGCAGACTAATAGACTGATTGTTTTTTTCTTTTTTGTTTGCTCTTCTATTTGCTCTTCTATTTTTTCTTATTTTTAGTCTCTGACCAAAATCTAATTCACTTTATCTGAACTTCCACTCATGTTAATTTGTAAATTTAGATATCAGTTAATCTAGATGGCAAAGTATCTTCTCCTTGCTACATTGCCATTTTCATTCATGTCTATCTAGTATCAAATGCCCGGAGAAGGCAATGGCAACCCACTCCAGTACTCTTGCCCAGAGAATCCCATGGATGGAGGAGCATGGTGGGCTGCCGTCTATGGAGTCGCACAGAGTCAGACATGACTGAAGCAACTTAGCAGCAGTATCAAATGCCACATTTATATTGAAGAACTTTTGAGACATTGACTTTCTGGACCCAGTCCTAAAAAGGGCTCATTGTGTAGTGAGAGAAAAAAATAGATGTGCTATATTTTAAAAAAGAGTATCATTGTATATTTCAAGTATTTTCCAAGTTGAAATCACTGGCCTATTATGCAATAATAACTCATCATTACTTATATTTTCAGTTTATTTTTTGGTCTCATTTTATTTCACTTTTTGCTTTTTTAACAAACAAGTGATAAATAAGGAGTTTGGGATTAACATATACAATAAAATAGATAAACAACAAGGGCTTACTGTATAGCACAGGGAACTGTATTCAGCATCTTATAATAATCTATACTGGAAAATAATATGAAAAAGAATACACACACACACATATATCTGAATCACTTTGCTGTATACTTTAAACTAACTAACACAACTTTATAAATCAACCATACTTCAGTTTTTTTTAAAAAGCAATGAGGACTCCATAACTATCCATCATTTGAAACTATAAAGTTGATAAATAGCATTAAGAATGTTATTTTATCGTTACCCACTAACATATATTACTGGGTTTTTGATGAAGCTTTTAGTGATTCTTTTATATCAAATAAGAAAATTTATTAAACACTTCAAAAGAAAGATGAATGTGATATCATCCTTTGTTTCATTTGGTACTTAAATACAGCATCCCAGGTGGCTCAGTGGTAAAGAAATCTGCCTGCTAATGCAGGAGACACAGGAGATGTGGGTTTGATCCATAAGTTGGGAAATTCCCTGAAGGAGGAAATGGAAACCCACTCTAGTATTCTAGCTTGGAAAATCCCATGTCAGAGGGGTTTTTATGGGCTACAGTCCATAGAGCCGCAAATAGTCAGACACAGCTGAGCAACTGAGCACACACATATGTGTATCTTAAAAACAATATAGGATGTGTGTGTGTGTGTGTATGTGTGTAACTGTTAGGTTATTACATGCATTTGAGATAATGTCATTAAACAGTCACAAAAGACCACAATGCAATGACATACCATATTCACCAGGACAGAACAAATGAAAAACTAAAAATTTAAACTTTCAAATATTGATGAAGATACAGATCAATTGGATTTGTTGATGAAAATGTAAATTGGCATAGCCACTTTGTGAAACAATATCTATTAAGGCTGAAATATATATATATATATGTATATTAATTTCCCATGAGCCAGTAATTCTACTCCTAGGTATCGATCCAACAAAAATAAGCAAATATGTTCTTCGAAAGACATACTTGAATGCTCATAGCAGCATTTTCTGCATTCAAGCTAAAATGTCAATTACCTAAATAACCATCAACTTTTGAACAGACAAATGAATGTGTTGTATTCACAAAATGAAATGGATCTCTAAAACAACTTACAATCACACACAAAAGTAGAGATGAATCTCACACACTTAGTGGTAAAAGAAAGAAACTCAGGGGCTTTCCGGGAGGCTCAGTGGTAAAAAATCCATCTGCAATGCAGGAGATGCGGGTTTGATCCCTGGTTAGAAAGATCCCCTGGAGGAGGAAATGCCAGCCCACTCCAATATTCTTATCTGAAATACTATGGACAGAGGAGCCTGGCAGGTTACAGTCCCTGGGGTGGCAACGAGTTGGACATGACTTCGAGACTGATCACGAATGCTAAAGAACTCATAGCAAAAAGAGTATACTCTATATGAATCCATTATATAGACTACAAAGAGTTGCTGAGCACTTTAACATGAGTGGAAGTTTAGATAAAGTTTAGATAAAGTTTAGATAAAGTTTAGATAAAGATAAAGTTTAGAATTAGATTTTTGTCAGAGACTAAAAATAGGAAAAATAGTCAGAAGAGCAAATGAACAAAAAAAGAAGAGAAAATCAGACTATCAGTCTGCATGTTTTTCTTAAAAAATGTACTTGTTCTGATATGTACTGAAATTAATACATGGGAAAATTTAAAATTCTGTTAGGTATTAACAGAGTAGTCTGTCCTATTAGAAGTTGAATGAGTGGTTACTTTTCCCAAAACACTTCTATTTAAATAAAGGATATAAGTTTTCCTTGAAATTTTCAGAAAACGCATGTAATTTCTTTTTACACAGTAATTTTAAAATTTTATTTCCAAGCAGTTTCCAAGACATGACTCATTATAAACCTTATAGAGAAGCTAAAGGAAACAAGCAAACAGAAAAACTCAAAAGAAAGATATAATAATTATACTATATATTCAGAATATTTTATAGCAGTGCCATTCATTTTCACAAAAATCTGTCATAAGAGTCCTGATTTTTGTTAGTTTGGTAACTCTGTGTGTTTTGCTAATATACTTGATGAGTCTACTTTTCCTCTTTTCCTTATTAGGTGTACAGTTCAGCTTCCACACCTTTCATTTGGAAGACCATCATGACTACTTACTGATCACAGAGAATGGCAGTTTTACCCAACCACTGGCACGCTTGACTGGTTCAGAACTTCCTTCAACAATCAATGCTGGTCTCTATGGAAATTTCAGGGCTCAGTTGCGCTTCATTTCTGATTTCTCAATATCTTACGAAGGATTCAATATTACATTCTCTGGTAAGAAAATAAGTTTTAAAACCAGAGTTTTAAAAGTGAAAATAGCTTATGCATAACCAAACAGAGAGAGAAAATGAGACAAAAAAAGGTGAAAGCACAAAAGCTATCTGCCAACAAATTTTAAAGAAAATTTGAAATGCCTTAAAGATTGGCTATAGTAATATATTAAAGAGAACCTTAAAACAGTAGCAAAAAAGAAATTAATTCACAAAAATTTACTAGAAATACAATAAATACATTTCTTTAACTTATATTCCTGTAGAATTCTGAGAGGAAAACTTGCTAAAAATGTCAAGTGAACTGAAAATAGAAGCCCATACATATATGTAAAGGTTTACTTAGTCCATTAATGAAATGTGAATTAAACCAGTGATATTCTAGTTTTGTGTTTCTGGGAAAAGTCATTGTTTGCAGGCCAAGATGAGTATTCATTTGGAACTAGATGATCTAGAAGCAAGTTAATTTGATTATTTTTTTTATTCTAGAATAACCTCTATAGGCAAGATTATATCTATAGGCAATATTATAACTTGGATTATAAGGGAAAAATATTATAAGACAAAACTGAACAAAGAAATATTCTTGTTAGTTCTACTTTTTAGCTAAATGGAATAGTGAAAGAGAATACAGAAACAAGAAATAACTCTTATGCCAACTTGCTAATATTAAATATACAATTAAACATAATTATATTAATAATATATATTATAAATATCTAAATAAAATAATAAATACTGACTTTGTTCTTCAATTTTTATTCCAGTATTTGCATGGAGATGTCTACCAAAATAAGCTATTTCATAGAGAAGAACAAATGAGCATAATCAGTTTTAACATAGAATGTTAATAAAATAATAGCTCATCAACATGAAGCAATCCCTTTGTTCTCCACTGCAGTTAGGTACTAAGTGTGTGTTCTGGGAATGTTTTTAGATAAGCTACTTTTTCTTAAGACTGTATATAAATTATAATATTATGGTTAATTAAATTTAGTCTGTCATACCCTGAAGAGTGTTTAAAGGTTTATTTTCATGATGTTCATTCATTGCTTGAGGAAATTTTCTTGTATAAATCTATAATATACAATTTTCAGTTTTTGGGCAGTCAGTCTTACATAAACTCTTGCTTCTGAAGTCACATATTTTTCAGAATATGGATTAATAGAATTCCTCGTATACTACAAGCACAAGAGCCTTTGTCATTTAGACTAAAAGCATTAAGTAAATGTCATTTCAAAATGTAAATGATTTCATTCCAAATGCTATTTTTGCATTTGAAAATATGACTCTATTGTGTCATTATTTTAAGTCAAAAATCTAAGAAACAAAACGTTTCTAATACAGAATAAAAAATACAAGATAAATATCTGTATTCCCAATGTATCATTCACAAGGTGACACTTTCTCATCTTTATTTAATTTCACACATAAGAGTATTTATTATATTATTAGGTTTTCACAGTTTGGTTCAGTTCAGTTCAGTTCAGTCACTCAGTCATGTCTGACTCTTTGCGACCCCATAGACTGCAGCACACCAGGCTTCCCTGTCCATCACCAGCTTCCGGAGCTTGCTCAAACTCATGTCCATCGAGTTACTGATGCCATCCAATCATCTCATTCTCTATCATCCCCTTCTCCTTCTACTTCAATCTTTCTTTTCAATCCTCCTTCCACCTTTCTTAGCATCAGGGTCTTTTCCAATGAGTCTGTTCTTCTCATCAGGTGACCAAAGTATTGGAGTTTCAGCTTCAGCTTCAGTTCTTCCAATGAATATCAGGACTGGTTTCCTTTAGGATTGACTGGTTTGATTTCCTTGCAGGTCTTTAACAAAAGAAGAAAATTATGTGTGCCATAGAATATAGCCATAATTATATCTATGTATGCTCAGTTGCCTGAGTCTTCTCTGACTTTTTGGGACCATATGGACTGTAGCCCCCCAGGCTCCTCAGTCCATGGGCTTTCCCAGGCAAGAATACTGGAGTGAGTTTCCATGTCCTCCTCCAGGGGATCTTCCCCACCCAGAGATAGAACCCACTGCCCTGTGTATCCTGCATTGCAGGAAGATTCTTCACCCCTCAGCCATGGGGGGAAGCCCACAGTTATAGGCACTTTTAAAATGTATGGCTAGCCCTGAAAGCAACCAGTTTACAAAACATAGAAGTATACCCTTAAAAGTTACTACTGTTTTTTTTTGTTTGTTTGTTTTCCTCTTCATCCAATTACAGAGTATAATCTGGAACCTTGTGAAGATCCTGGAATTCCTCAATATGGTAACCGAATTGGGTTCACCTTTGGGGTTGGTGACACTCTGACCTTCTCCTGCTCATCAGGTTATCGTCTGGAAGGGACCTCAGAGATCATCTGTCTTGGTGGTGGCCGACGAGTGTGGAGTGCACCTCTGCCAAGGTGTGTGGGTACGTGGTCAGCTGCTTTCATTTGCTTGTATGTGTAGTCACTGTCCATGGAGTTGCATGATTATACACCCTTTTTTTAAAATATGTAATCTGTTGAATTTCTTCATTTATTTCATATTAATTATTTCAGTTTTTTTTTGACTTGGCAATCTGGTATAGCACAATTATCTTCTCAACTGCTCCATTCAGTCTCCCATGCTTCTAAATTTGTCTTCGGATGATGGGAATAAGGAATGAAGAGATGGTTAGAGAGAAGGTAATAGATAGATGATAGGATCATATTTTGAAAGCTTACAGATAATTGCATTTCTGTGTTCTATTAATAGATGGTTTTCATGATTTCTGACAAGTTTTGACAATATTTTATAACTTAGAATTAATACCTATGATAGATGATTACAAAGAAAAATAGAGAATTTGAGTTATCAAGGCAAGTATTGCCTCAATATGTGCAATCTACAGAATAATCTATTATGATAGATGAATTCTGATGGGAATTCATGTTGTGAGATAAAGAATAGCAATAATTAAAGTATTGAAAATTTGGAGCACCATCTCTACCTTTGGAAATGAATATTTTGACTGACAAAAAATAAATATCTGTAGATAAATGAAGGACTTTGCACTAGGACTTAAAATCATTTTCTATTTATATAGGAAATGAACAAGAATTCCTTTAGCTGATCACCCATTCAGTGGTTATCTGTACTCATTTTTGTAATAGAGCAAGATACAAGTGATTTTGCTATTTCAGAAAGCTCTTAAAACTCTCAAGTGTATTTAACTTGAATTTAATTATAATTTTGTGGGTCACAGATGTTTGTAAGTTATAATATACTACAAAATCAGGTAAATTTGTAGAGCTTTGATCTGTGGTTTAAGACTTTATCCTTTTTTTACTTATTTTAATGGAGGCAAATTCTCTCTAGATTAAAACATTAATGAAGAAGAGGATTCCTTCTGTGACTTATTCCATACATTGCTCACTGTATGGAATGGTGTGGGAATCCTATGAATCCTTAAATCTAGCAAAACAAAATTGATATTTCAGGTTAATATGAGTCTGAAGATTTTTATAGTGATGAGAATGGTTTTCACAGTCCCTAAGTGTTATATAACAGAGAAGCTGATATTTAACAGATGAAATTTCTTTACTCCCAGAACATCTTTTCCAGGGAAATATAGAGAGTGTAGTCTTTCTGGTTTTGTTTCTATGTTTGGGTTTTCTTGTTGTTGTTGCTGGTTTTGTTTGTTTGTTTTACTATTGCCAGATTTGGAATTCTCCTTGTATCTGAATTGTCCCTGTTTCCATTTTCATTTGGTGTGAATATTTTCAAAGGTGAATTAATGAAAACCTTGGGAATAGGGTGTTTGGCTTTATAGTCTGGTCATTTGATACTGGGTTAATTCACTTTTCTAAACTTTATTTTTCTCATCAGCAAAATGGTTGTAACATTATGTTAATGTTAGTTATGAGGGTTAAAAAAGATCAGCCATGCTAATAGACACCCAATACAATTACTGGAATATTGGAGGAGTTCAGAGTTTAGATGTTGTTATAACTCTCATTATATTGAGAATAATCTGCAATGTTAGTTTATTTGGACAAATTTTATTTCTTCTTAGATTCTTTGTAGTTTTCATGTGATGTATCACTAAAGTCAACAAGCCACCAAGGAAGCCCTTCTCTAGCGCATACTTGCTTAAAAGCAACACTTAGCCCGCAGTATCGCCAGCCTCATAGAAAGCTTATGTTATAGACAGTGGCCTAGTTATGAGTAAGTTATATTCCAAAAATTTGCTTCTGCTTTGGTTATTTGGAATCTAGGTAGTTTTTCCCTGGCACAGGATGTGATTTCAAATTTTGTGGCAAGTGTAAAACTAATACTAACATTTACTAAAAAGACTTATGTGTACCTAGGTTACATAAGACTGCACCTGATTCTGAACAGTAAGGCAACTGATAAAGCAGTTTTTGGAAACTTGCTTTTCATTTATGTTTTACTTTAATTTTGATTCTATATTTACGCTAAAAATTTGTTAGTGTCTGTTTCTGTGGGGAGAATTTGATGAAAGGTATCTTAATTGTAGATGTTAGATAAATAATAAATAGTATTTTCATTTAAGAAATTTCCAGAATAACCTCTTCATTTATGTTTCAAGGTAATATTTTTAAAAATAACAAAACATAACAACACTATAATATTGTCTTTACAGTCTGTAAAGCATTATATCATGTAGTGTCCCATTCCAAAAACAAACCTCTGCTTTGAAAGTATCTTTGAGTTCAGTTCAGTTCAGTCTCTCAGTCATGTCTGACTCTTTGCAACCCAGGTAATCACAGCACGCCGGGTCTCCCTGTCCATCACCAACTTCCGGAGTACACCCAAACTCATGTCCATCAAGTCAGTGATGCCATCCAGCCATCTCATCCTGTGTCGTCCCCTTCTCCTCCTGCCCCCAATCTCTCCCAGCATCAGAGTCTTTTCCAATGAGTCAACTCTTCGCATGAGGTGGCCAAAGTACTGGAATTTCAGCCTCAGCATCAGTCCTTCCAATGAACACCCAGGACTGGTCTCCTTTAAGATGGATTGGTTAGACCTCCTTGCAGTCCAAGGGACTTGCAAGAGTCTTCTCCTGCACCACAGTTCAAAAGCATCAATTTTTCGGCACTCAGCTTTCTTCACAGTCCAACTCTCACATCCATACATGACTGCTGGAAAAACCATAGCCTTGACTAGATGGACCTTTGTTGGCAAAGTAATATCTCTGTTTTTTAACATGCTATCTAGGTTGGTCATAACTTTCCTTCCAGGGAGTAAGTGTCTTTTAATTTCATGGCTGCAGTCACCATCTGCAGTGATTTTGGAGCACCAAAAAATAAAGTCTGACACTATTTCCACTGTTTCCCCATCTATTTCCCATGAAATGATGGGACCGGATGCCATGATCTTCATTTTCTGAATGTTGAGCTTTAAGCCAACTTTTTCACTCTCCTCTTTCACTTTCATCAAGAGGCTTTTGAGTTCCTCTTCACTTTCTGCCATAAGGGTGGTGTCATCTGCATATCTGAGGTTATTGATATTTCTCCCGGCAATCTTAATTCCAGTTTGTGCTTCTTCTGCCCAGCGTTTCTCATGATGTACTCTGCATATAAGTTGTTAAGTAAGCAGGGTGACAATATACAGCCTTGGCATACTCCTTTTCTTATTTGGAACCCGTCTGTTGTTCCATCTCCAGTTCTAACTGTTACTTCCTGATCTGCCTATAGGTTTTGCAAGAGGCAGGTCAGGTGGTCTGGTATTCCCATCTCTTGAAGAGTTTTCCACAGTTTATTGTGATCCACACAGTCAAGGCTTTGGCATAGTCAGTAAAGTAGAAATAGATGTTTTTCTGGAACTCTCTTGCTTTTTTGATGATCCAGTGGATGTTGGCAATTTGATCTCTGGTTCCTCTGCCTTTTCTAAAACCAGCTTGAACTTCTTTCCAGATGTTCACAGTTCATGTATTGCTGCAGCCTGGTACGATCTTATATTTGTCTGAGGTGTACAACGTAGTGATTCAACATTTACATACATTATGGATTGATTACTACGATAAGTCTATTAACCATCTGCCACCATACAGAATTATAGCAATATTCCTTATGCTGTACACTACTTTCCTGTGACTTATTTATTTTATAATGTAAAGTTTGTACCTCTTAAACCCTTTCACTTATCTTGTTGAACCCTCACTCCCTCACCTCTGGCAGCCACCAATTTGTTCTTTGTATGTATAAGTCTGTTTCTGTTTCGATTTGTTTGTTTTGTTTTTTAGATTCCACATATAAGGGACATCATACAGTCATTGTCCTTTTCTCTCTTGACTTGTTTCACTTACCTTAATATCCATACTATCCCAAGCGCAGGAAAACTCGTAGAGGCAGGAAAAGAATCTCAATGGCACTTGAGATCATAACACTCACCATTGAATGGGTGTTACAGGGATTCTTCTCCCTAAAGAGTGGTGTCTGTTGCAGGCTCATAGTTTATATTTACATTTCATTCTTTCCTAAGTTATGTGATCTTTGAAAAGTTGTTCAGATCTCTTTACTGCCAAGTTTTCTCAAATATGATGTTTTCTAAAATATGATAATTACATCCATGCTGCAAGATAGTTTATAGCTCTAAGAAATAAAAGACATGTAAATCACCTAATGTACCACTCAACAAGTGACACTTGCTCAACTAACCTCAGTCCCTTTTCCTGTGCCTACGACTATCTCCACTGCCTAATAGTCAGTTCTCCTAAGGGCCATGATAACTGACAGCAGTGAAGAGTAATTTTCACCAACAAGCAGGAGAGGAAAGAGAAGGAAAGGAGGAGATGAAAAAGTTTTACTATGCTATGATCTCTTGAGAAACCTGTATGTAGGTCAGAACACAACAGTTAGAACTGGACATGGAACAACAGACTGGTTCCAAATAGGAAGAGAAGTACGTCAAGGCTGTACATTGTCACCCTGCTTATTTAACTTATATGCAGAGTACATCATGAGAAACGCTGCGCTAGAAGAAGCACAAGCTGGAATCAAGATTGCTGGGAGAAATATCAATAACCTCAGATATGCAGATAACACCACACTTATGGCAGAAAGTGAAGAGAAACTAAAGACCATCTTGATGAAAGTGAAAGAGGAAAGTGAAAAAGTTGCCTTAAAGCTCAACATTCAGAAAACAAAGATCACAGCACCTGGTCCCATCACTTCATGGGAAATAGATGGGGAAACAGTGGAAACAGTGTCAGACTTTATTTTTTCTGGGCTCCAAAATCACTGCAGATGTGACTGCAGCCATGAAATTAAAAGACGCTTGCTCCTTGGAAGAACAGTTATGACCAACCTAGATAGCATATTAAAAAGCAGAGACATCACTTTACCAACAAAGGTCCTTCTAGTTAAGGCTATGGTTTTTCCAGCAGTCATGTATGGATGTGAGAGTTGGACTGTGAAGAAGGCTGAGTGCTAAAGAATTGATGCTTTTGAACTGTGGTGTTGGAGAAGACTCTTGAGAGCTACTGAACTGAACTGAACTGATGCTATGATCAGCTGAGTACTTCACACACATAATCCTATTTACTACTTAGTGATCAAGATGATCCTGTTTACTACTTAGTGATCAAGATCAATTTTAACTTTTAAAGAAATACATATCTATACTTATGTTTTCAATTTTGAAAAAAGTAAAAATAATTCACATGTAAAGTGATATTTCAATGGATATATTTTATGCTTAAGTGATTATCCTGGTGATCCACGTTTCTGTGAAAATGGTCACATATTTTAACCAAATATCTAAAAGCAAAAAAAGAAAGAGAGAAACAAAAGTATAAACAACTGTGATTACTTTGAAAATAAGAAACATTGACTTGTTTTTGGTCAAAAAATATTTGATTTCCCTTTCTAAAATACACATTACCAAAAAAGCAAAAACAAACAAACAAAAAACCTGGTAGTTCCCTTGTCATCTTTCTAGATTAAAAAACAAAACAAAAAAACTTACATGTCTTCATTTAGCTTCCAAACATACCAGGAACCATGCCAGGTCATGTTGCAAATAAACAAGGACCTAATGGAAGTATTTTGTTTTGGAAAGTAAATTAGCAAGTTAAATATTAATAATGTTTCTTTAGGCAAGAATCCACATATTTTAAGAAGTCCATAAATTTGAAAGTCACTTTAAAGACATTAATTCATTCATCCTTATAGTTTATTTAACACATCAACTTCTATTTCTAATTTTATGAATCATCAATTTTTTATCTGACCTTAGAGAAGGAGCATGTTGCCTAGATCATGAGTGAAATGAGAAAAATGATAACACCACATTAGACATCTACATAAGTTTCTCACTTTTCTGAACTTTTAGATGATATATACTGATGGTTACTTTTTGTTTAGCTTTGAAATGAATTTTAAAAATATGGGAAACAAAGTGAAGCATATATGGGGATTCTCTGTACTATCATTATAACTTCCTTTAAATCTAAAATAATTCTAAAATGAAAATTTTATTAAAAATTCAGAACAAGAAAGGATCAATTGCACTTGAAAAGACAGTTCATTTTTAAACAAAATATTTTTATTTCACCTCAACTTCTGAACTCTCTTGTATCTCAGATACACACTTGCTATGTCAGATATGAATGATCTATTGTTAGCTGGCATTGTAGAGATATAGTGTTGTATAAAGCAAACTAAGATTAAGATATTTCACCAGCTCTCAGACACTACCATTAATTAGTTGGATGATTTTAAGCAAATATCTTAATTTTCTGTGCTTCTCTTTTCTGGAAAGGATAATGCCGATATGAGTTCTACTCAACCCAAACATCTCTTATAAATAGAACAAAAATAATTTGATAAATTATGTATGCAACTGTATATATTTTTCTTATATAATTATGATTTAGGTGCATTTTCTTGATTTGGCAATATAAAAAAAATCTGTATTATTAGCTTATAGTTTGGTGCTTTATATTTTTTAAAAGATTTTCTTGCTTGCAACCTTGTGAAGTAAGCAGAGGAGATATTTCCACTTGACAGCTGAGAAAATGTTGTTACAGAAACATCATAAGTAATGAGTGAAAGGTTATTCCAGAAACTCAGAAACCAAGTCTCAAACTTTTTAGATCAGTGTTGTGGTTGAAACCGTTTACCTAAGATTGGGACTTGAACCCATGTGCAGGGACTCAAACCCTGCCAAAACCTTGCTGTGACTTGAACTTTGCCAAAACCCTGCCTGGGATTGAACCCACACTGCGGGTACTGGAACCCTGCCAAAGCCCAATTTGGGACTCTAACTCACATGGCCAGGACTCAAATTCGGCCAAAACCCAGTCTGTGACTTGAACCACAATCTTTAACCGTCCGATGTCTGGACTTACTGAGACTCAGGTTCTTTGATCTCAGCACAGAAAGAATTCAAACTGATAAACAGGAAGTAGATTTATTAATACAGGATGCTTGTAAGAGATGCAGGAGCTCTGCCCTGAAGACTTAGTGGGCTACAATTTATAAGGGAAAGAAAGGAAGGGGAAAATACTGCCTTCTTCAGGTAGATATAGATGCAGAAGTAAAGCTTGCATCATAGCTCCTCCTTCACTAGCTCCTCCTTAATATTAGTCAGGAAAGTGTCTGACCCTATGAGGTCAAACTAGGATTATCATATTTGTAAAAGGTGGGCCTTCCATGTAGTAACCTGAGGCATATCTTGTGGTTTTGTTTATGGTTTTATAATTAAGGGGCTTCCCTGGTGGCTCAGATGATAAAGCATCCACCCATGATAAGGGAGACCCGGGTTCAATCCCTGGGTTGGGAAGATCCCCTGGAGAAGGAAATGGCAACCCACTCCAGTATTCTTGCCTGGAGAATCCCATGGACAGAGGAGCCTGGTGGGCTATAGTCCACGGGGTCGCAAAGAATCAGACACAACTGAGTGACTTCACTTCACTTATAATTAAGCAAGCCTGCTTCATTGAATAATGTTACAGTAGCTTTCTTGAGCCATCATTGATTTACAAAGGCCTCCCAAAGTTTCTTAGGTTTCCTTCTTTATCTGTAGTCCCCTATTGGGACTTCTACAACTACTTGTAACTATCCTATTCTATCCCATTCGTGGTGTTCCAGGTGGCATTTCTTTATTACCTTACTTATTATATGTATGTATACAAAAGCTTTTCTACTATGCTTGATAAAGGCTTGAGAAAGAACATAAAAAAAAAAAAAAAGAGGTGGAGTAATTGGAAAACATAAATGAAATGGTAGCCCTGAATATGAAATATAAAAAGTGAAACAGACTAGATAAAAGTAAAAGATCATCATATAATCCAGTTATTTTTCAACATGGCTGCTTATTAGAATATTACCTTATTTATTTATGCACTATTTTGAAAGACTACCTTTTTTTTTTCTTAATGGAATAGACCATCAGTGAGTAAACTTTTTTTTTTTATGAAGTGCCAGATAGTAGACATTTCAGTCTTTGTGGCCCACACGGTTTCAATCATAGCTATTTAATTCTGAAATTGTATTGTGAAAGAAACAATAAATAATAGATAAATGAATAAATGTGCCTGTATTCCTATAAACCTTTGTCTATAAAGATAACAGACTGGATATAGCCCTCAGATCATAGCTTGTGATTTCTGCAGCAGATTTACCAAGTTTAAAGTTACTAGTCATTCATCCCTAAGGGAAGAAGGAAAGATCCTTTTCTCATTCTCTATTTTTTTCATCACAGATTCTGTTTATTAAAGTAGATATCATTTACTTAATTCTAGGAGATTTCTCTTGTTTTTACAGAAAGAGTATTAGGATTGTATGTGTTTGTGTGTATTTGTGTATGAACATGAAAGTCACTCAGTTGAGTCTGACTCTTTGCAACCTCATGGACTATACAGTCCGTGGAATTCTCCAGGCCAGAATACTGGAGTGGGTAGCCTTTCCCTTCTCCAGGGGATCTTCCCAACCTGAGACTTGAACCCAGGTCTCCTGTATTGCAGGCAGATTCTTTACCAGCTGAGCCACAAGGGAAACCCAAGAATACTGGAGTGGGTAGCATCAGTGTATATGAACACTGATGCAATTTATGGGTAATTTAATTCATAACCATCTCCAGATCCTTTCATATACCCAAATCTCTTCTGAGTACCAAGTCTGTATTCCCAGTGGCACACTGGGCTGGTCCACACGGATGGCCTCCCACAGAAACACTGCTTCACATTCCAAAACAACTCATTATCTCCTCCACCAAATCAGCTCTCCCTTCTGCACTCCTTAGTTCAGATATGGTATCATTCTCATTCAACCATTCAAGCTAGAAATTGTGTTATATTTTCCTTTTCCCTCTCTTTCTACCCATACTAGAAGTCAGTGAGACTTACTACCAAAAGCTATTGTTCAAATTTACCACCATTTCCATTCTCATTACCCTTATTTTCATCTAGCTCTCATTAATTCTCATAAATATGAACATAATAACACTATAATAATAATGGTTGGTAGGCACTGTGTTAAACATTATATATATATAGTCAGGAGAATGTGTACTTTGCTCAGTTCTGTCTTGCCACAACAAAGATTTGAAATGGCGGACCAGTGTTACAACTCGGTTACTGCTCAGAGTTTTATTTGGCAAACAAAGGATAGTACACTTTTGAGGCATGAGGGCAGATGGGCCCCAAAGGAGATGCTTCAACCCATCTTGGCTCCCTGTTTTTATACATTTTGTCTCCTCCCCCTTCACCTGCCCTATGCAAATCAGGGCTAACCAAGAAGGGGGTGTGTTTGTTTCACTTGAGGTTCTCACTCCCGGTCTGCAGATTTTCTTTTGTTCCATTTTCATGGGATTTTTCCCTTTGTCTTTTAGCCACCACCATTTTGGACTCCTTTTTCCTATTCTAACTACCCAATGTGAGAGAGTATTATTATCCCGTTTTAAAAGCTAGCCAGATTAATTACTTAACTTGGTAAAAAGCTTGAAATAAACTCCTTCTGATTACAGCTTATGTTTTAGCAATTGCATGTATAATCCTACTATAACATTTCTTCTTTTCTAGCTGGACTTCCTGTTTTCAAATTTCCCTCGTCTAATTTATCTTCAATTGCATTACTAGTGATATTCTCTTTTATTGATGAGTAAAAAGTTACCATTAATTTTGCAGTTTAAAACAGCATATTTACTTTCTCTTGGTTTCTACAGGTAGGGAGTATGGACATGGTTTAACTGAATCCTCTCTTAGAGTCTCAAGGACCAGGTCAGAATTCTTAACCGAGGTTCAGTATCCTCTTTCAAATTTCACATCATTAATGGATGTTGTCACTTCCTTCTTGTTGTAGGACTTAGAGCTTCAGTCCTTTGCTCTCTTCCTAGGGACCAACCACAGTTCCTTGCCTAATGAACTTCCCAAGTTCGGATGCTTCCTTCATCAAAACAGCAAGTCTATCTAGTAAATCACTGCTGTGTGCTGCATGTGTGTTCAGTCATGTCTGACTCTTGTGGCCCTATGAAATGTAGTCCACCAGGCGCCTCTGTCCATGGGATTTTCCAGGCAAAAACACTGTAGTGGGTAGCCATTTCCTCCTCTGGGGGCTCTGACTGACCCAGGGGTTGAACCTGTGTCTCCTGCACTGCAGGTGGATCCTTTACCACTTAGCCACCTGGTAAGCTCAGTGTCACTGCAAGATTCAGTTCTGAATGTTATAAAATCATAGGAGTAATGAAAAACAAATCATAGGTCCCACTTAACTCAATGGGCGAGGGCTTTATTAAAGCATGAATGCCATAAGGTGGATATAATGTGAGGTCCACCTTAAAGTTTACACCAGGAAACCTTAGAAAGATCAGATCGTCTTTATCCCCTGCATGAATCACTAGGTGTTTTCCCATACCTATTCAGTTCAGTCACTCAGTCGTGTCCGATTCTTGGCGACCCCATGGACTACAGCACACCAGGCCTCCCTGTCCATCACGAACTCCCAGAGCTTGCTCGAACTCATCTCCATCGAGTCGGTGATGTCATCCAACCTTCTCATCCTCTGTCATCCCCTTTTCCTCCTGCCTTCAATCTTTCCCAGTGTCAGGGTCTTTTCCAATGAGTCAGATCTTAGCATCAGGTTGACAAAGTATTGGAGTTTCAACTTCAGCATCAGTCTTTCTAATGAATATTCAGAACTGATTTCCTTTATGACTGACTGGTTTGATCTCCTTGCAGTCCAAGGGATTCTCAAGAGTCTTCTCCAATACCACAGTTCAAAGGCATCAATTTTTCAGCACTCAGCTTTCTTTATGGTCCAACTCTCACATCCATATATGACCACTGGAAAAACCGTATCTTTGACTAGATAGACCTTTGTTGGCAAAGTAATGTCTCTGCTTTTTAATATGCTGCCTAGGCTGGTCATAGCTTTTCTTCCAAGGAACAAGTGTCTTTTAATTTCATGGCTGCAGTCACCATCTGCAGTGATTTTGGAGCCCTCCAAAATAAAATCTTCAGTTTCCACTGTTTTCCCATCTATTTGCCATGAAGTGATAGGACCAGATGCCATGATCTTAGTTTTCTGAATGTTGAATTTTAAGCCAACTTTTTCACTGTCCTCTTTCACTTTCATCAAGAGTGAAATGCCTATTAGATTATTAGATCTATACCTATTAGATTTGGCTGAAATTCCAGAAGTCTTTTCTTAGGTTGGCCTTACTGCCCTCTCTACAGTCATTTCCCTTTATGCGTCCTAAATTGTATTCACAAGATGCTACGTGTCATTCCCAAACACACCAAACATGTTCTGCTTTTTAAGATGCACAGGATGTGTTAAGGTCTACTCTATATGCAAATGATCAAATTCTCACTTGTACTGACAAAAGCAAACAAATAATATCTTTAGCTCTAAGAAGGTACGTGTGAAGTTAGAGTGAGAGAAAGGCCTGAAAGCATTGTTAAATGACTGGAAGACACTTTGCATTTTAATCAGTTGAGCTTTCATTTCTATCACCATACCATGGATAAAGCCACTATTATCTCTCATTATCTACTTTATTATTGTGACAGCCCAAACAGACTCTAGTCTTGTCCATTTTCCCCAAAGTAAATAGTAGAGTCAGATTGAATTTCTTATGATGCAAATTTGATGAGTGACTCTCTTGCTTTAAATTCTTCCATTGTTCTCCATTGCTCTCAAAATAAATTCTGAATGTTACCTTCTTACTCCTATCCTCACCCCACAAGTTCATCTATCTAATTTATTCTTCAGATTCGCCTTATTCACCTACCCTGATATGAAGTCTTTCTTGACCTTCAAAAAGTGTTTTGGCTGTCCTTCCTACAGGCTGCATGTGCTTTTCTGTGTTTACTCTCTCTAGGATTCATAATGCTGTATTGAATTGCCTTTTTATCTACATCAGTGTTTAGCATATAGAAAGCTTTCAGTAAATTTGTTGAGTTGATAAAGAATGAATATATAATAGGGGCAAAGCTCCTTTATTTTTGCATTTTCAATTTGCTAACTTTTAACATATATGAACAAAGCTGTACTTCAGAGGTACTCTATTCAGCCTAACACCAATAAAAGAATGTAATTGCCTTTTCAGCCTGGACCATCACTCTAGTATCTATAATGCATTTGCTATGTGGATATTAACACACAACCCCTCAAGTCTAATAAGTCAACCAAATAATAAACAATGAAAGTGCCTGTAAAGACTACTAACAAAGTCTATAATAGGAACCAAAAAGATTAATTTATAAAAATTGAACATGGTGAGAAAACACTGAATCTCATATCTGTATATGGAATAAATCTTTCTCCAATATGTAGTGAAAGTGAGAGCTCAACAAGGAGACTGGCTGACATTTTCCCCCTAGTGGAATGAAAAGGAAACTGATAAAAACATTCTCCACAATTTTCATTAGATAAATATATTGACAATATTTTTATTTGAAGCAGGATTAGATTAGGAACACATTTTGCCATATGGAAATATGAGCCATAGAGAATGGAAGCATTAAATAAGCCAGTGTAAATAGGAAAGAAACATTGTACATTTCCTATTTAATATAACTGCATTGAGCACTGTAAGATGAAATTCTTCTCATTCTTTTAGAACTTATAAACAAGTGGATTTATAGGGAACCTTTTATAATCTTAGTAATCTCCTGAACTTATTTTCTTATATTTTAGTTGGCAAGTGAATCAGTTCAGTTCAGTCAGTCGCTGAGTCGTGCCCGATTCTTTGCGACCGCATGGACTGTAGCACGCCAGGCCTCCTTGTCCATGACTAATTCCCAGAGTTTACTCAAACTCATGTGCATTGAGTAGGTGATGCCATCCAATCGTCTCATCTGCTGTCATCCCCTTCTCCTCCTGCCTTCAATCTTTCCCAACATTAGGGGCTTTTTGCATCAGGTGGGCAGATTATTGGAGTTTCAGCTTCAGCATCAGTCCTTCCAATGAATATTCAGAACTGATTTCCTTTAGGATGGACTGGTTGTAACTGTTTTTAGTCCAAGGGACTCTCAAGAGTCTTCTCCAACACCG
The DNA here is from genome assembly GCF_001704415.2 of Capra hircus. Lineage (NCBI taxonomy): Eukaryota > Metazoa > Chordata > Mammalia > Artiodactyla > Bovidae > Capra > Capra hircus. The sequence goes on along the minus strand of NC_030821.1, from coordinate 30,309,390 downwards.
CAGTTCAAAAGCATCAATTCTTCAGCACTCATCTTTCTTTATAGTCCAACTCTCACATCCGTACATAACTACTGGAAAAACTATTTTTACTAGACAGACCTTTGTTGGTAAAGCAATGTCTCAGCTTTTTAAAATGCTGTCTAGGTTGGTCATAACTTTTCTTCCAAGGAACAAGTGTCTTTTAATTTCATGGCTGCAATCACCATCTGCAGTGATTTTGGAGCCCGCCCAAAAAAAGTCTGTCACTGTTTCCACTGTTTCCACTGTTTCCCCATCTATTTGTCATGAAGTGATGGGACTGGATGCCATGATCTTAGTATTCTGAATGTTGAGCTTTAAGGCAACTTTTTCACTCTCCTCTTTCACTTTCATCAAGAGGCTCTTTAGTTCTTCTTCACTTTCTGCCATAAGGGTGTTGTCATCTGCATTTCTGAGGTTATTGATATTTCTCCCAGCAATCTTGATTCCAGCTTGTGCTTCATCCAGCTCAGCATTTATCATGATGTACTCTGCAAGTGAATACATGCTGTTTCATCTGATAGCTGGAGACTCTCGAAGGTGAAGGCTATATCTTAGTTATCTTTCTACCTCCTATGCGTTTGCCATACTCTGGCATGTCATGGATGCCCATTCTGAGCATAGGACACAGTATAAAGTTAATTCACCATGTGATTATCATGAAAAAAGTTAGAGTAGTTAGAGAATGGTGATTCACTTATAAGGATACTTTCATTGAAATGATCCTCTGCATTATTAGAGTTTCAGATTTTATTTAGACAAATTTAAAAAAAAATTTTTTTTGAGGACCTGAAATAGTGGACTCCTAAGAAGCAATCCATTTCCATTATAGGTCCTCATGCTCTGACTGTGAATATTGTTGCAAGCCAAAATCTGCCTGCCAATTGGAAAGTTAGTTCTAGGATGACATAGAGGATACAGACTCTTTAGATAGAACTGACTTACAGAGAGGAGCAAAAAGTAGGGTATTTACTGGAATCTGTGCTTCAGAGTCTTGGCCTTAAAGCGATAGTAAAGGTCTCACATAGGAAGAATCACAAAGATACCAGAGGTACTTGCTGTCTCTGCAACCTTCATGCTATTGCGAGAATATGCCCAAGTTCAGAAATACCTACAGTACACTTGTTATTCCTCTGTGTCTTCCTCTGTTCTTCCTCTGTATCTTCCTCCTGGACATACTGGAAAACATGATGAGAAAAGGGGACATGATTAGACCTAAGTAATGTTTTAAAGAAAAATAAATGTAATACTGCTGAAGCAGCCGTGAAGAGATACCCCACGCCCAAGGTAAGAGAAACCCAAGTAAGATGGTAGGTGTTGCAAGAGAGCATCAGAGGGCAGACACACTGAAACTATACTCAGAGAAAGCTAGTCAATCTAATCACACTAGGACCACAGCCTTGTCTAACTCAATAAAACCAAGCCATGCCTGCGGGGCAACCCAAGATGGGCGGGTCATGGTGGAGAGGTCTGACAGAATGTGGTCCACTGGAGAAGAGAATGGCAAACCACTTCAGTATTCTTGCCTTGAGAACCCCATGAACAGTATGAAAAGGCAAAATAATAGGATACTGAAAGAGGAACTCCCCAGGTCAGTACATACCCAATATGCTACTGGAGATCAGTGGAGAAATAACTCCAGAAAGAATGAAGGGATGGAGCCAAAGCAAAAACAATACCCAGCTGTAGATGTGACTGGTGATAGAAGGAAGGTCCGATGCTGTAAAGAGCAATATTGCATAGGAACCTGGGATGTCAGGTCCATGAATCAAAGCAAATTAGAAGTGGTCAAACAAGAGATGGAAGGGTGAACGTCGACATTCTAGGAATCAGCCAACTAAAATGGACTGGAATGGGTGAATTTAACTCAGATGACCATTATATCTACTACTGCCGGCAGGAATCGCTCAGAAGAAATGGAGTAGCCATCATGGTCAACAGAAAAGTCCGAAATGCAGTACTTGGATGCAATCTCAAAAATGACAGAATGATCTCTGTTCATTTCCAAGGCAAAGCATTCAATATCACTGTAATCCAAGTCTATGCCCCAATCAGTAATGCTGAAAAAGCTGAAGTTGAATGGTTCTATGAAGACCTACAAGACCTTGTAGAACTAACACCCAAAAAAGTTGTCCTTTTCATTATAGGGGACTGGAATGCAAAAGTAGGAAGTCAAGAAACACCTGGAGTAACAGGCAAATTTGGCCTTGGAATGTGGAATGAAGCAGGGCAAAGACTAATAGAGTTTTGCCAAGAGAATGCACTGGTCATAGCAAACACCCTCTTCCAACAACACAAGAGAAGACTCTACACATGGACATCACCAGATAATCAACACAAAAAATCAGATTGATTATATTCTTTGCAGCCAAAGATGGAGAAGCTCTATACAGTCAACAAAAATAAGACTGGGAGCTGACTGTGGCTCAGATCATGAACTCCTTATTGCCAAATTCAGACTTAAAGAAAGTAGGGAAAACTGCTAGACCATTCAGGTATGACCTAAATGAAATCCCTTATGATTATACAGTGGAAGTGAGAAATAGATTTAATGGCCTAGATCTGATAGAGTACCTGATGAACTATGGAATGAAGTTCGTGACATTGTACAGGAGACAGGGATCAAGACCATTCCCGTGGAAAAGAAATACAAAAAAGCAAAACGGCTGTCTGGGGAGGGCTTAATAATAGCTGTGAAAAGAAGAGAAGCGAAAAGCAAAGGAGAAAAGGAAAGATATAAGCATCTGAATGCAGAGTTCCAAAGAATAGCAAGAAGAGATAAGAAAGCCTTCTTCAGCGATCAATGCAAAGAAATATAGGAAAAGAACAGAATGGGAAAGACTAGAGATCTCTTTAAGAAAATTAGAGATACCAAGGGAACATTTCATGCAAAGATGGGATTGATAGAAGACAGAAATTGTATGGACCTAACAGGAGCAGAAGATATTAAGAAGAGGTGGCAAGAATACACAGAACTGTACAAAAAGATCTTCATGACCCAGATAATCACGATGGTGTGATCACTCATCTAGAGCCAGACATCCTGGAATGTGAAGTCAAGTGGGCCTTAGAAAGCATCACTACGAACAAAGCTAGTGGAGGTGATGGCATTCTAGTTGAGCTATTTCAAATCCTGAAAGATGATTCTGTGAAAGTGCTGCACTCAAAATGCCAGCAAATTCGGAAAACTCATCAGTGGTGACAGGACTGGAAAATATCAGTTTTCATTCCAATCCCAAAGAAAGGCAATGCCAAAGAATGTTCAAACTACCACACAATTGCACTCATCTCACATGAAAGTAAAGTAATGTTCAAAATTCTCCAAGCCAGGCTTCAACAATATGTGAACCGTGAACTTCCTGATGTTCAAGCTGGTTTTAGAAAAGGCAGAGGAACCAGAGATCAAATTGCCAACATCTGCTGGATCATGGAAAAAGCAAGAGAGTTCCAGAAAAACATCTATTTCTGCTTTATTGACTATGCCAAAGCCTTTGACTGTGTGGATCACAATAAACTGTGGAAAATTCTGAGAGAGATGGGAATACCAGACCATCTGACCTGCCTCTTGAGAAATCTGTATGCAGGTCAGGAAGCAACAGTTAGAACTGGACATGGAACAACCGACTGGTTCCAGAAAGGAAAAGGAGTGTGTCAAGGCTATATATTGTCACCCTGCTTATTTAACTTATATGCAGAGTACATCATGAGAAACGCTGAACTGGAAGAAACACAAGCTGGAATCAAGATTGCCGGGAGAAATATCAATAACCTCAGATATGCAGATGACACCACCTTTATGGCAGAAAGTGAAGAGGAACTCAAAAACCTCTTGATGAAAGTGAAAGAGGAACATTCAGAAAATGAAGATCATGGCATCCAGTCCCATTACTTCATGGGAAATAGATGGGGAAACAGTGGAAACAGTGTCAGACTTTATTTTTTTGGGCTCTGAAGTCACTGCAGATGGTGACTGCAGCCATGAAATTAAAAGATGCTTACTTCTTGGAAGAAAAGTTATGATCAACCTAGATAGCATATTCAAAAGCAGAGACATTACTTTGCCGACTAAGGCCCATCTAGTCAAGGCTATGGTTTTTCCCGTGGTCATGTATGGATGTGAGAGTTGGATTGTGAAGAAGGATGCACCGAAGGATTGATTCTTTTGAACTGTGGTGTTGGAGAAAACTCTTGAGAGTCCCTTGGACTGCAAGAAGATCCAACCAGTCCATTCTGAAGGACATAAGGCCAGGGATTTCTTTGGAAGGAATGATGCTAAAGCTGAAACTCCAGTACTTTGGCCACCTCATGCGAGGAGTTGACTCATTGGAAAAGACTCTGATGCTGGGAAGGATTGGGGTCAGGAGGAGAAGGGGATGACAGAGGATGAGATGACTGGATGGCATCATGGACTCGATGAATGCGAGTCTGAGTGAACTCCGGGAGTTGGTGATGGACAGGGAGGCCCGGTGTGCTGCAATTCATGGGGTCACAAAGAGTCGGACACAACTGAGCGACTGAACTGAACTGAATATTAACCTGAAAAGCATGAAATTCATTAGCTTTGTCATTAGACAAACTAAATTTGGTATTTAATATAATATATCTTTACTTCATTAGAAAAGGATTGGTCTCTAGTATATATTAGTTCCGGATAAGAAATATTTGCCTGAATAATTATAAAAGCTAATATTTGCTGTGTGTTTACTACATGCCTGGCATGGTCTTATAAGGTTTGAATAAGAATATTGAGAGACAGGGAGGTTAAGCAATTTTTCCTAGGGATATATATTAGAAATTATTATTTGAAGCAGATTAGATTGGGTGCAAATTTTTGCTCTATGTAAATATGAGCCATAAAGGATGAAAGCATTAAATAAGCCAGTGTGATGATATTTTCTGCATATCCCCAAACTGATTCTTGCTTACTACTGTGACATCCGTGGCTTTCAGGAAGTACCATCATTTGGCAATGCAGATAAATGGAGGAGATAATTAAATGTTATTGTTACTTGTAACTGAATTATATTTTGATTCCCTGTCTCAAGAGAGGGTAGGATTTAAATGAAGTTGCAATAGATCGACAGTATCTAAAAGCCTTTGAAACTGGGAGAAAAGGTCATCACCACATAAGGCAAATACATTTTAAAATTATTTCTAATTCTCTGTTTTTGTAAAACTTACATGTCTGTTTTCTGTATATAGTTTTCTTTTTTAAAAAATTTCAGCCTCATAATATTAAAATAATAGCAAAATGTGTATGTCATTAGTAAAGAAGTTGATTCCCAATAAATGGTTTTATTGTTTGTCATCTGGTAATGCACTTAGCTATGTTCAAATGTATCTAGGGCTTTGAAAAACAAACAGAAGTTCATTGAAACAGAATAGAGCTATCAGTTAGTAACTGTGCATTGTAGTGAGAAACCAATCAGCTGTAAGTTCAGTGGCACTAATGGGGGTAGGTTTAGGGTGAGTCCAAGACAGTAGGACCATGATTATTCTACCTAGTAAATGCATTCAGCCCAAAATAGAGGGTATGTAATAAAATGATTTTCACATTTTTCATCATTATTTCTGTTTTTTAACTGTTTTTTCTTAATTTACCAATCTTAAATCTAGTTCCTTCACTGCAAAACAAAGTATCTGAAATAATCTTCCTTTGTTTATTATAATAAGACAGTTGTTGCAATAGAAATAATATAATGTTACAAAATAAGCATCATGAGTTAAAACCAAAATCATGAAGAGTCAGGTATGAGAGAGTATGCTTATATAAATAAACCTTGGTAATCATAAGAAATGTCAAAGTAAATTATGGACAAAGCAAGAGAAAAATGAATTTAGAGCTTTGGGAAGTAATTTTCAAAATTTAAATATTCCCCTTCAAGAAGGTGTTTTAAAGGAAAGGATTACTGACCCTTCCACAAACTAAATTTCTGGCTACAAGCCATTTTTTACATCTCTGCCTTGTATCTTAGTACTCTCTTTGTAACTCTCTTTGAATCCCAGTTCAGTTATTGGTATGCTTAATATGTAGGTAACATTTTTCTTTTCACATGTTTTAATCAGTCTACAAAAACTATGTTTCGAAAACTGATAGATAGTTTTTATTTCATTCATTTTACTACACCTTTCTGAATTTGTAGTACGTGATGTTTTATTATCCTTAGCTACAGATCCTGCAGACATAAAAAAGTAACATTTTCTTATCCTGTAAAATTAGAATCTCAACTGAGTCTAATCACAATTTTCCAAAAAAAAAAAAAAAATCCTGGGTTTTGTTTGTTCTGAAAGCTTTGGATTTAATTTTGGATTTAAAGAGTATCAGTTCAGTTCAGTTGCTCAGTTGTGTCTGACTCTTTGCAACCCCATGGACTGCAGCACGCCAGGCTTCCCTGTTCATCACCAACTCCAAGAGCTTACTCAAACTCATGTCCATTGAGTAGGTGATGCCATCCAAACAACTCACCCTCTGTTTCCTCCTCCTGCTTTCAGTCTTTTCCATTACGGTCTTCTCCAGTGATTCAGTTCTTCCCATTAGGTGGACAAAGTATTGGAGTTCAGCTTCAGCATCAGTCCACCCAATGAATATTCAGGACCAATTTCCTTTAGGATTGATTGGTTGAATTTCTTTGCAATCCTAGGGACTCTCAAGAGTCTCCTCCAAACCACAGTTCAAAACCATCAATTCTTCAGTGCTCAGCTTTCTTTATAGTCCAGCTCTCACATCCATACGTGACTACTGAAAAAGCCATAGCTTTGACTGGACAAACCTTTGTTGGCAACATAGTGTTTCTGCTTTTTAATATGCTGTCTACCTTGATCATAGCTTTTCTTCCAAGGAAAAAGTTTCTTTTTAATTTCATAGCTGGAGTCACCATCTGCAGTGATTTTCAGTTCACTTCAGTCAGTCAGTCGTGTTCGACTCTGCGACGCCATGAACCACAGCATGCCAGGCCTCTCTGTCCATCACCAACTCCCGGAGTGCACCCAAACCCATGTCCATCGAGTCAGTGACGCCATCCAACCATCTCATCCTCTGTTGTTCCCTTCTCCTCATGCCCTCAATCTTTCCCAGCATCAGTGTCTTTTCAAATGAGTCAGCTCTTCACATCAGGTGGCCAAAGTATTGGAGTTTCAGCTTCAACATCAGTCCCTCCAATGAACAGCCAGGACTGATCTCCTTTAGGATGAACTGGCTGGATCTCCTTGCAGTCCAAGGGACTCTCAAGAGTCTTCTCCAACACCACAGTTCAAAAACATCAGTTCTTCAGTGTTCAGCCTTCTTTGGAGTCCAACTCTCACATCCATACATGACCACCAGAAAAACCATAGCCTTGAACTAGAGAAACCTTTGTTGGTAAATTATGTCTCTGATTTTTAATATGCTGTCTAGGTTGGTCATAACTTTCCTTCCAAGGGACGTGTCTTTTAATTTCATGGCTGCAGTCACCATCTGCAGTGATTTTGGAGCCCCCAAAAATAAAGTTTGACACTTTTTCCACTGTTTCCCCATCTATTTCCCATGAAGTGATGGGACTCGTTGCCATGATCTTCGTTTCTGAATGTTGAGCTTTAAGCCAACTTCTTCACTCTCCTCTTTCACTTTCATCAAGAGGGTCTTTAGTTCCTCTTCACTTTCTGCCATAAGGGTGGTGTCATCTGCATATCTGAAGTTATTGATATTTCTCCCGGCAATCTTGATGCCAGCTTGTGCTTCTTCCAGCCCGGCGTTTCTCGTGATATAAGTTAAATAAACAGGGTGACAATGTACAGCCTTGATGTATTCCTTTCCTATTTGGAACCAGTCTGTTGTTCCATGTCCAGTTCTAACTGTTGCTTCCTGACTTGCATATAGGTTTCTCAAGAGGCAGGTCAGGTGGTCTGGTATTCCCATCTTTTCCCGAATTTTCCACAGTTTGTGATGATCCACACAGTCAAAGGCTTTGGCATACTCAATAAAGCAGAAATAGATGTTTTTCTGGAACTCTCTTGCTTTTTTTGATGATCCAGTGGATGTTGGCAATTTGATCTCTGCTTCCTCTGCCTTTGCTAAATGGAGCCCCCTGAAATGAAAACCTGTCACTGTTTCCATTGCTTCCCCATCTATTTGCCATGAAGTGATGGGACCAGATGTCATGATCTTAGTTTTCTGAATGTTTAGTTTTAAACCAACTTTTTCACTCTCATCTTTCACTTTCATCAAGAGGCTCTTTAAATATTTTAAATATATTTAAAATTATATTGATAAAAGTACATTTTTTCTGATAATGTCAGATTATTTTCTACTTGTTCAGCTTTGGTACTTGAAACCATTTGATGTCATTTTAACCTGTGTAAAGCATTATATGAGTGCTTTACCACCTTACAGTCACCCTCCCATCTGCAAAAGAAAGCCAGGTTATACATTTTTCTACTTGGAAAATTTGTGGAAAAACTCCTCTGATCACAGTCTAGGCTTTATGTGCCACCTTATCCCCAGTTTTTAAATTTATCTAACAAGTATTCATTCAATGCTTGCTCCAAGGTAGTTTAAAAGACTTTCCTGCCTTCTTCTTGCTAAACAAGAGCAAATAAAAACCATTTAGTGAATTTTATAAATTCTTCCCTCCCCTGCTAAGAGTTCTTCTCTCCTACCCAACTCAAACTCAACCACTGTTCCCCAGGAAACAAGATTATAGCACTAGTCAGCCATAATCACTAATGATGCTATCTCTTACCCTCTGATGTGTGGAAGGGTTGAGATTTGTTGATGAAGAGAATAATGCAGCCTTCATTTTCTTATGAGTTTAGAAATCATTGACATGCTATTATAGGCTTTTTCTGTTTTCCCTTCCTCCCCTCTTCCTTCCTTCTTCTTCTTCTGTTGTTTTGTTTTTTTTTTTTTTTGCTTTCTTTCTTCCTCTCTGTCTCTCCTCTTTCTTTCATTCAGTCCCTTCACATGAAACTTCCTCATTTGATGATGTTTCACAATTCCTTTCTTACAAAAGTAAAAACAAATAAATGTACAAAGAAATACCTAGAGAGTATCAGACAGGAATACAGATGACATGCAAATTGCTGACATTTAATGAGCATCAGGGAATGTGTCAGTTGTTGGTTAGTCAAAACCAAATATCCTAAATATGAGACTCATATACTTAAGGAATGCTCAGGCTTTTAGTAGTTTTCCCAAGGCTATAATGAAGACAGAGGAGAAATCATATTTTAGGGTGCTGATATGTACATAGTACTATTAGGTACTATTAGGTACTATATGTACATAGTACATAGGTACTATTAGGTACTATATGTACATAGTACATAGGTACTATTAGGATGGTGCAAACATAATGTGGTTTCAAACTGTGATTTTTAAATCATTATAACTAGGCTTAAACACATCTTTATTTACCAAAATAGGAATAGTTACAATCAACACGTTTTTGCCAACAAGAAATACCTTTGTTTATTCCTTTGGTATAAAAATCCATGCCTCAGTTTTCAATGAACTCTTGGAAAGTATTTTCTTCCTCCTGCTGGTAGTGGAAGCATTTTTCCTGCAAGAAGTTATTGAAATGCTTAAAGAAGTGGTAATCAGTTGTCAAGAGATCAGGTGAATATGGTGGATTAACAAAATTTTGTAGCCCAATTGTTCAACTTTTGAAGCACTGGTGGTTTGACATGTGGTCAAACATGGTGGAGAAGAATTGGGCCCATTCTTTTGACCAATGCTGGCTTCAGTTCAGTTCAGTTTAGTCGTTCAGTCGTGTCCAACTCTTTGTGACCCCATGAATCGCAGCACACCAGGCTTCCCTGTCCATCACCAACTCCCGGAGTTCACTCAGATTCACGTCCATCAAGTCAGTGATGCCATCCAGCCATCTCATCCTGTGTTGTCCCCTTCTCCTCCTGCCCCTAATCCCTCCCAGCATCAAAGTCTTTTCCAATGAGTCAACTCTTCGCATGAGGTGGCCAAAGTACTGGAATTTCAGCTTTAGCATCATTCCTTCCAAAGCCAGCTGTAAATCACATGGGCAGCAGACCACCAAACAGTGACCATGACCTTTTTTGATGTAAGTTTGACTTTTGAAAATGCTGTGAAGTTTCTTCCTGGTCTAGCCTCTGAGGTGGTCATTCGCTAGTTGTCATAAAAAAATCCATTTTGTCCCATATCACAACCCTATCAAGAAATGGTTCATTGTTGTGTAGAATAAGAAAAGATGACACTTCAAAATAATGATTTTTTGATTCTCAGTCAGCTCACAAAGCACCCACTTATCGAGCTTTCATTTTCCAGTTTACTTCAAATGGCAAATGACTGTAGAATGGTCAAGGTTGAGTTCTTCAAAATTCTCATATAGTTGTAAGAGCATCAGCTTTGATGATGGCTCTCAGTTGGTTGTCAGCTTCTGATGGCCGGCCACTACACTCTTCATCTTCAAGTTTCTTCCCTCCTTTGCAAAACTTCTTGAACCACTTCTGCACTGTACATTTGTCAGCAGTCCCTGGGCAAAATACATTGTTGATATTGTGAGTTGTCTGTGCTTGCTTTAAGACCCATTTTGAAGTCGAATAAAAAAAATTACTTGAATTTGCTTTTTGGCTAACATCATTTCCATAGTCTAAAATAAATATAAAATGCATCATTTCATTTCAGTTCACTCAGTTGTGTCAGACTCTTTGCAACCTCATGGACTGTAACACACCAGGCTTCCCTATCCATCACCAACTCCCGGAGGTAGCTCAAACTCATTCCCATCAACTCAGTGATGCCATCCAATCATCTCATCCTCTGTCATCCCCTTCTCCTCCTGCCTTCCATCTTTTCCAGCATCATGGTCTTTTCTAATGAGTCAGTTCTTCACATCAGGTGGCCAATGTATTGGAGCTTCAGCTTCAGCATCAGTCCTTCCAATGAATATTCAGGGTTGATTTCCTTTAGAATTGACTGCTTTGATCTCCTTGCTGTCCAAGAGACTTTTAAGAGTCTTCCCCAGTACCACAGTTCAAAAGCATCAGTTCCTTAGTGCTCATCCTTCTTTATAGGTGTAGTCAATGTGCAACTAACACTTTCTTCTTCCTGCTTTTTGATCAATTCAGGAAGGTCATATTTCCTTCAATGATAGATAGTTCTTATTTCACACATTTTTCTGTGTTTTTCAGAAGTCTAAATAAATATTTCATTAGAATTGAATATATATCAGTCCTGAACTGAATATTCATTGAAAAGACTGATGCTGAAGTTGAAACTCCAATACTGTGTCCACCTGATGCAAAGAACTGACTCATTTAAAAAGACCCTGATGCTGGGAAAGATTGAAGGCGGGAGGAGAAGGGGACAGATGCACATGAGTTTGAGTAAACTCCAGGAGTTGGTGATGGACAGGGAGGCCTGGCATGCTGCAATCCATGGGATCGTAAAAAGTTGGATACAACTGAGCGACTGAACTGAACTGAACTGAAGTAGCATCTCTGTAATATTCCATGAGGTATTACAGAATCTGGACTTGGAAAAATGATACCATAGGTTTAAACACGGCTTCACAATTTAGTGATTTTGACAAGTCGGACATGAAACTGTTATTTAACCCCTGACCCCCGTCTCTAAAATGGAGATACAATAAGAACATATTTAATTTTATTAAGTTCTTATTATGCCTAGGCACTGTTCTAAGTGATTTGCATGTATTAATCCAATCTCTTCCAAGAGTTAGATATAGAAAAGTATTGTTGCTGTCTCCATTTTACAGTTAAGATCAATGAAATACAGTGAAGTTACTTCACTGAAGTAGCTGTGTGCCGAGATAAAACAGTGCTCATTACCTGATGTTACACCATTGAAGGAGTTGCTACTAATTCAGCATAAATTATTTTAAATCCATTCCTTTCGAAAGAGACCAAAGTCAAAGGTCTACCGTGTCTTTAGGAAACTTGAAATTGAAAACACAACATTTCTCATTGCTTGATGGAACAGAACAAGAGTTGGACAAACTGAAATTTGAGTTTAAATGACAGAAAATCATGTATGCTACATTAGGGAGTAATGGAGATCTATGAAGATTAAACAAGGGAATGCTATGGTCAATTTTACATCTTACAAGTATTTTCAGATATTTACATATGTGAATGGATTTGTGTTTCCCTAGGTTTGGTTTGAAATTAGGGAAATCCTTTAGCAAAGGGTTCTAGTATCCCATACATAAAGTTCATGGGCCAAACCAGTAAAATTGGAGAGAAGCAGGCAGTTTTAAGAACTGAGCATGTTTGTGATAGAAATCTTCAAAATGTTTGATCATAAATTCCTCCTTAATTTGCTCATTACATGCAGCAGCAATTACTGCCAATTCCTGGAATCAACTTAGTGTAACATCTCTAATTTAGAGGAAGAATCTTGGCTTCCCAGTCAGAAGTCACAGAGCTCCTCTTTCATATGCTCTTCCACTTCTTTTATATCATAGCCAGACCTCAGACCATTCCAACAGCCAATGTAATCTTGAGTATTCCACAAAGAGAGAAGAAGGAGAAATACACACTACTTATGTGGCATGGTCACCATGCTCCAGACAGAAGAATTTCAGCTGAGTGTACAAGCTGGAAATCAAAGGAGAGCTCCAGGCTGTGAAATAAATTACAGGTTTTCAGTATATAGATGCTATTGAAAGTCATGGCATGGAATGAAATAAGCAAAGGGTGAGTGTAGATTGAAAAGAAGTTAAACCCTGACCTCACCAATGTTTAGGAATCTGGAAAATGAAAAACAACCAACAAAGGATATTGAGAAGGAAGAGTCTGTACAATAGGAGAAAAATAAGTAGAGACTGATGGTTTTTCCAGTAGTCATGTATGGATGTGAGAGTTGGACTGTGAAGAAGGCTGAGCGCTGAAGAATTGATGCTTTTCAACTGTGGTGTTGGAGAAGACTCTTGGGAGTCCCTTGGACTGCAAGGAGAATCCAACCAGTCCATTCTGAAGGAGATCAGCCCTGGGATTTCTTTGGAAGAAATGATGCTAAAGCTGAAACTCCGGTAGTTTGGCCAACTCATGCGAAGAGTTGACTCATTGGAAAAGATTTTGATCCTGAGAGGGATTAGGGGCAGGAAAGACGACAGAGGATGAGATGGCTGGATGACATCACTGACTCGATGGATGCGAGTCTGAGTGAACTCCGGGAGTTGGTGATGGACAGGGAGGCCTGGCGTGCTGCAATTCATGGGGTCACAAAGAGTTGGACACAACTGAGCGACTGAACTGAACTGAACTGAACTGATGTCTTAAAGGTGAAGAAAGTGTTTCAAAAAGAAAAGAGTAATTTTTTGCCTCAAAGGCCACTGAAAGGTTAAGCTAGATGAAGGGCACAGATATGTATAATATGTCAAAATGGGAAAGTCACTAGTGAACTTGATAAATGCAATATCCATGAATGGACAGAGTGAAAGTTTGAGAAAATGGGAGGAGAATCACACAGTTGATTCTACCAATCTAGACAACAGTCTTTGAAGAGTTTTACTGATAAGAAGGCCTATGCAATGAAGTGGCAATTTAAGGGGAATGTTGGATCAAGAGAGTTTTTTTCCCCAAACTGTGTATGATAATACTTTTCAGATATGCTCCAATGATGAAAAAATAGGATGTCCATATAGGTATCATAGAAGTTTAACAATTGATGAAATATTTCCATATTTGCTTTCCTATTATTTTTCTGTATTCTGTAGCATATGAAAATAATTTACTGATATCATATATTTCATCCCTGAATGTTTTAATAAGCATTTCTAAAAATAAGACTGCTCTGCATAATTTTGACACCAGTACCACACCTAAATCATTTGACATCCAGTCCATATTCAAATTTCCCTCAATTTTTACACACACACACACACACACACACACACACACACACACACACACACACATTAGTCAGTCAGTCAGTTCAGTCGCTCAGTCATGTCTGACTCTTTGCGACCCCATGAATCGCAGCACACCAGGCCTCCCTGTCCATCACCAACTCCCGGAGTTCACTCAGATTCACGTCCATCGAGTCAGTGATGCCATCCAGCCATCTCATCCTCTGTCGTCCCCTTTTCCTCCTGACCCCAATCCTTCCCAGCATCAGAGTCTTTTCCAATGAGTCAACTCTTTGCATGAGGTGGCCAAAGTACTGGAGCTTCAGCTTTAGCATCATTCTTTCCAAAGAAATCCCAGAGCTGATCTCCTTCAGAAAGGACTGGTTGGATCTCCTTGCAGTCCAAGGGACTCCCAAGAGTCTTCTCCAACACCACAGTTCAAAAGCATCAATTCTTCAGCACTCAGCTTTCTTCACAGTCCAACTCTCACATCCATACATGACTACAGGAAAAACCATAGCCTTGACAAGACAGAACTTAGTCAGCAAAGTAATGTCTCTGCTTTTCAATATGCAATCTAGATTGGTCATAACTTTTGTTCCAAGGAGAAGCGTCTTTTAATTTCATGCCTGCAGTCACCATCTGCAGTGATTTTGGAGCCCAATAAAATAAAGTCTGACACTGTTTCCAGTGTTTCCCCATCTATTTCCCATGAAGTGATGGGACCAGATGCCATGATCTTCGTTTTCTGAATGCTGAGCTTTAAGCCAACTTTTTCACTCTCCTCTTTCACTTTCATCAAGAGGCTTTTGAGTTCCTTTTCACTTTCTGCCGTAAAGGTGGTGTCATCTGCATATCTGAGGTTATTGACATTTCTCCTGGCAATCTTGATTCCAGCTTGTGTTTCTTCCAGTCCAGCATTTCTCATGATGTACTCTGCATACAAGTTAAATAAGGATGACAATATACAGCCTTGACGTACTCCTTTTCCTATTTGGAACCAGTCTGTTGTTCCATGTCCAGTTCTAACTGTTGCTTCCTGACCTGCATACAGGTTTCTCAAGAGGCAGGTCAGGTGGTCTGGTATTCCCGTCTCTCTCACAATCTTTCACATATACATATATATATATATATATATATATATATATATATATATATATACACATACACACCCACACACAGACACACCCCCACACACACACACACATTTTTTTTTCTCAAATTAAGATCCAAATCAAGGTTCAGGCTGATAGTTAGTGGTGTGATTCTTTAGTTTCTAATTTTTTCCTGTAACATGACTTTTTGAAGAGACTGGGCCACTTGTCATGCAAAATATTCCATATTATGGATTTTTCTGATTGTTTCTTAATTGTGTCATTTAACTTTTTCTACTAAACCCTTTCCCACTCCTATCTGCACACACTACCTAGCTACTTGCCATTTAAACAGAAGGTTAGGTCTAAAGACTTGACTGGTTTCTGGTTAATATTTTTTTTTAACCATAGTCTTTCATGGGTGATGTTTATATATCATTGGAAGTGATCCAATGAGAAGGAGACATTGATGTTGAGGAGAAATTGATTGAAAATTCATAGAGTTATATGCTTGCATAAATAAGGATAATGTACAAGCAGGGAGTCTGTACAATGTACCAATCTCAGGAACACAGATGATCACTCCAAGTGATGGGTTACAGGAGAAAAGCAGAAAATGTGGGTACAGACAAAAGTGGGTGGGATAATGTAGTGCTGTGCTAATAGAAACTTGTAAGAAGTTCTCTTTTGATTAGCTTTCTCTGAGAAGTAGGAGGCAAGATCATTAGCCAAGAGGAGGGTGAAGGAGAAGACACTGCATCTTTGGGAAGAGAAATGAAGGTGTGCAACAGTTAGAAAGAAGTGGAGGGTGAATGCATTTGGAAATATTGAAAGCACCAAGAAATATAAGAGAGTCACATTTTGAGTGTGACAGTGAGTCAGTGGAGCTTAAATCCTGTCAAGGAATGAAAGGGATAGTGGATGACTGCAAGAGGAGGAGAGTCTGATAATTTGTGATGGGAAGCCTGAAATGAGGGAAGGAATGAACAGTGGTAAGCAATGAACAATTCTACTTCACCTTCAGGCCCACTAGAGTATGGGTGGGAAAACAACCACTACTTTTAACAGCACAGAAGGCAATGGAATGAGTAATACCAGCTGATGAGTTCAACAAGAGTTAAATCTAAGATTTCACATGAATGTCATCCTAACAGACGTCTTATGTAGACATGTTTGTAGATTCAGAAGCTGAGGCACAGAGAAATAAAATGCCATGCAGTTGATAAGCAAAGGAATCAGAAATCATAGCTCTGTTTGATTCCATGATTTCTGTAAATCATGTTGATTCAGCTGCCTATTTATACAAAGATTCTCCAAACCAAAATAGAGATACAAATCATAGAATTATTTGAAATGAACTGAGTCCAGCCAAATTGGTTGTGTTAACCACAAGTATAGTTCATAATATATGAAGGCATAATTACAGAGTGACTCAGTATTAACACTCCTTTTTAGAATATTGGTAAAACTTAAGCAGGGGTAACTTATACCTTCGTTATGGCTTGGTACTCCATCTTTCTTTATGATCTTTGCTCTTAGTTGCCAAATCTTCTGTGCTGTACTTTATGATGGTCCAGATTGGACTAGTTGCTTTTAGTTTTTTGTGTCACTTAAAGCTCGAAGAATTTGGGAAGCAGTTTTAAGAAGAATAATGCAAAGTTCTGAAGGTAAAATCAGGCACACAGCTTTGGAGGGATCCTGTGCACGTGAAGTACCCTGAAACTTAAGCTCTATCAGTTTATCTGGTTTGAGATGATTTATGCTCTTATTCTGATTATGGAGAAGTTGCAGTTTCTCCTTTTTTTCAAAGACACAGTAACCACCCTAAAATATCAGCCTTCTTTCTTGAGTAGGGCTTAATAACCATATCTCTATTCCTTGTTCTATTTCTATTTCTGTTCCTAATTGCTATTCTCAATTTGAGTTAACTTGAGAGCTGTAAGAAATGTAAGTCTCCTGGGTAATTCTTTTACAATATGAAAGTCTTCTGCCCTCAACAGTCACTCTTTTATAGTTTGAATTGTATATGCCATGATTTCTGGCAGGAAAAATATCTTTATGTTGATTTTTTTTCTTTTACCCTTTTTCATGTCCATCCAGAGCACTTTGTTCAGTGGTCCTAACTCTCTGGTCAGAAGGTCTTTCTTCCTTTTCCTTTCACCCCTAGTCTATGTATTGGTTACTTTCCTGAGTTACTGCTATTTAATCACTTCATGTTCTTGCTTTAAATAACTGGTATGGTAGAACAAATATGGAATTTCAAGTTATAAGATAAAGAGTTAAGTAATTCTTACTACTTGCTAGCTATGTTGTCTTGAACAAATCACTTAGTGCTCTGACTTCAATAGTGTGTAATCAAAATGGGGATGAAGTTACTGTGAGAGAAAATTGTATAAATCATATTCTAAAATAAAAAGATAGATTTTATTCCATTTTTTATCTATTTCTGTAGAGGTCACTATGAAAATTTTGTTGTAAATAAAGTTTCTGAAGAACTACAGCTTCATCAGAAACAAAGCTGAACCACTGTTTCTTCTAAACAATTATATAATAGATCCATTGTTTATGTTAAAACTCTACCTTGATAGGGAAGACAGTGCTTGCCCTTGTGTAAGACTCAATCAGAAGTATCTTATAGTTCAACCATAAGTGTTATTGCTCCTTGATCATAGGCATTCTAGATTCACAAGTAACTACTTTGTCCAACATGAACCCATTTCTCCGAGGTGGCTGAGGCTGGGTGGATTTTAGCAGCTTTAGCAGCAGATAGAGTCCCATGTCAGTGATCCCTTTAGTCTCCTAGTTTGCTGGTCCCTCTTTTCCAAACCTCATGTTGAACTCTTGTTCCTATTTCCCTATTGAATTTTTATTTCAAGTAGGATCTCACTCCAGTTTATCAGGCACATTTTTATATATGTCAACCTCAAAGGCAGAGTTGGAATAGAGGGCTGATGGATAATAGATGTTATTACCTTTTCTCCCAGGAATTTCTCCTGTTCCTATGTAAATATATGGATGTAAGTAAGTCCATTAAAATATGGACACAAAGGACTGGTCTTTCTCAGTCCTACCAGCAACTACAAACATGTCTGTTTAAAGGGAAGAAAGGAAATGGGAAAGGAAAGGAAAGGTGAAAGTTCTTTCTTCATCTACATTGTCTTAGTTGAAGGCTCCAAAATGGTCTGTTAAACATATATATGTATTCAAGTTTTGTAGTGAATTGCTGTTTCCATGAATAATTTTTCATTGTGAAGATTTGGGTTAGAAAGGAATTCCTAGTGCACATTGGGATAGATAATAAAAATCATAATCAGGGAAATCAACTGGTAAATGTGATAGTCCTAGGATTTGGCTCATAAAAAGCTAGAGAAAGGGCAAGTACATGTTCCCTGTCTATGGAATTTGTTTTTTTGACATAATCTGAAATTTTTAGTTTCTGACCTTCAAGCATTAATGTGGAATGTGTCCTTTTGAACAATAGAAAAGAGACTCTTTATTCAGTGAGATAATTACAGATTTGAAACTGCTGTGTGCTTTACTAATGAACCCAGAATATTTTTAGCTATTGCAGGTTGTTTTCTTCTAGGCATATTTACACATAATCTACCTCAAACTGCAAAAAATATCACTTGTACTTTAAGCACCAATTCATGCTCACTCTATTTTAATAATGGCCAGAGCCAGAAGTAAAGAAGTGGTATTTTTTAATGTGCAAAAGTAAAATAAAATCAGTTAGCTTCTAGTATAGCATAGGTGTTAAAATGGCTTGCCTAAAGAAAAAATATAAATCAATATTATTTTATCCTTGTGCTGAAACATGTAAGATCAAGTTTGTATATATTAATGTTAGTTTACTCCTCACCCAGACACACATAATCTGAATTATTTTGTTGTGAAAAATTTACACGTATATTACTGTCAAATTTTTCAAGGAAAACAAGCCTGTAAGGAAATAGCTCAACTCTGTAGTGAGTGTCCTCATAACCTTACACATTTCCACATAGGTCATGTGGGTGAAACTTATCTTCAGTCTGACCTTTCTCTTGGCACAATGTTCTGGGATCCCTTCTGGAAAAGGGGAGAGAAGCAGCCTGGCAAGGAGTTGCTATCAGACTGTCATTCATCTCTCTAGTTTCAGCTGAGGCAAGACATTTTGCTATTCCCTTTTTAGGGTACATTTTCAAACTTCTGAATAATCCTTGGCAGGCTGTAATTTAGAGTTAGCTCCTCAATGGTAGAGTGACCTAAATCCATGCCATCTATCATCTAGCCACTTTGGTTTAATGTCATCCTGTGGGACAAGGAGATGGCATTATGTTGATCTTGTGTTTCCTGTGTTCAGTAATAGACTGAGTCCATTTGGGCTTGCTGACTTCTTACTAGCCAAATCTGTGGAAGAGTGGTCAACCCATTAGCTGCAGCAGTGACCTTGTGGCTTTATTAACCTTTGCACTGTGGCTGAGGTACTGCTTGGCCAATTTACAATGCCATAACCCATTAAAGCAATGTTCTGAAATCAAATATTCAATAAATGTCTATAGTTTATCATATAAGGTTGGAATGCTGTATAGTGGGGATATATGTAACACAGGCATTTAAAGTTGTGTATGCTGATGTCATGTATTTCCATATTTTTAAAATACCATTATCATATATGTGGATAAAATGACATAATAATAGATATTTTCTGTTGCGTGGATACCAGGTACGTGACTCTGTTCTGAATCCATTACATGTGCTAACTTCTTTAATCCCTAAACAACACTGAATTTGGTACTATAATTATCTTCATTTTACAGATGAAGACACATGAGATTAATTAACTTGCTTGAGGTCATGTAGGTAGAACCCAGATGAGAACCCAGGCACAGGGACTCTAAACTCACTTTTAATTACTGTAAAACGCTGTGCTTCTAGTTAATGAATATGAATTTTGCCAAACATTACCATTTCAGTGATAGCTCCAAAAACTGCATGGCCATTCTTCATGGAAATAATTAACTTCTAATATTAAGTGTAGAATGGAATTTTCTTCCTTAATTCCAGAGAAAAAAAAATGTGCCTTCTAGTGAAAGCAACACTGAAACTTAATTCACATAAATATTATTTTCTTCTACAGATGGAGTGTAGAGAATGGAATGCATTAATTTCACTGTCCCTTTATTATTTTTTCTATGGTAGCTCCAGTGTCCCTGCTGCTGCTGCTAAGTCACTTCAGTCGTGTCCAACTCTGTGCGACCCCATAGACGGCAGCCCACCAGGCTCCCCGTCCCTGGGATTCTCCAGGCAAGAACACTGGAGTGGGTTGCCATTTCCTTCTCCAATTAATGAAAGTGAAAAGGGAAAGTGAAGTCGCTCAGTCGTGTCCTACCCTCAGCGACCCTATGGACTGCAGCCTACCAGGCTCCTCCGTCCATGGGACTTTCCAGGCAAGAGTACTGGAGTGGGATGCCATTGCCTTCTCCACCAGTATCCCTAGGGGCAATATATATATATATAAATACACACACATACACACACACACACACAACACTGTCCCAGAATACCAGCATTGTTTCTTATATAGCTTATGTCAGTTACAATTATGTCTTTTTTAAGAGTCATATCTGGTGACAGCCTATTATAGATTTTTCAGTTAGTAGTTACATTATTGGTTAAATTTAATGATGTGCAGACATTCTATATCTTGTTCCAATTGACTGTAAAAATATTTTATTTGAACTTTTTTGCTCAGGATAAAGTAGTTTTTATCATGCTTCTATGTACCAATTAGTGTGCTATCTTAACTATCCAGAAGATCAACAAACTCTCAACTAAAATTTGCAGCTTTAATAATTTCATGACTATTGCTATTGACATGTAAAAAGGCATTTCAGGAAATGTATTTAGGTTTTATTGATAGGTTGTGTATGTTTGTCGCTCAGTCGTGTCTGACCCTTTGCTGCCCTATGAACTATAGCCCACCATCAAGCTCCTCTGTTCATGGAATTCTCCAAGCAAGAGTACTGGAGGGGGTTGCCATTCCCCACACACAAAGGTTTTACCAGCATCAGATTTTAGTTCAAAATTTGTTCAGGTGATAAAATATTTTTTTTTAAAATTGAAATTTTGTAGGTAACTGCAAAATGCTGAATTAATTTTTTATGACTCGTCAAAATATATATTTTAAGAGAACATTAAAGTGATAAAATTATGATTTCCAAAATACCAGTAAATAATATATTTGTTGTTTATTTTTTGGAATAGCAGGCTTTAGGTTTTACCTGGTTATGCTCTGCTGCTGCTACTGCTGCTAAGTTGCTCCAGTCGTGTCCGACTCTGTGACCCCATAGATGGCAGCCCACCAGGCTCCCCCATCCCTGGGATTTTCCAGGCAAGAACACTGGAGTGGGTTGCCATTTCCTTCTCCAGTGCATGAAAGTGAAAAGTGAAAGTAAAGTCACTCCAACTCTTAGCGACCTCATGGACTGAAGCCTACCAGGCTCCTCTGTCCATGGGATTTTCCAGGCAAGAGTACTGAAGTGGGGTGCCATTACCTTCTCTGGGTTATGCTCTAAAAAACCTTAAACAGGCCTCTTCAAAACATAACCTTTCAATTCTCTATTGACGATGTAAAATTTTCACAAATATTTTTGTAACATTTTAATTTAAAATCACTTTTTAATTTATGTTATTTCAAAGAAATTTAAGATATTAAGTAATCTTCCACTTAAGTCAGACAGTCTTTAGTTGTAAAAAAAAAAAGTATATCTAAATTTAACTCTTTTGTTCTATGCTTATCAATTTAATTGAGTTTATATATACTATGAAAATGACTGATAGCAGATTAATTAAATATACTACTAGGCTCTAAAGGGTTATTTTCAGTTTTTATTCAATTTCTAAATTCCAATTGAAAGTGAAAAGAAAAGTGAAAGTGAAGTTGCTCAGTCGTGTCCAGCTGTTTGCGACCCTGTAGACTGTGTCCATGGGATTTGCCATTTCCTTCTCCATGGGATCTTCCTTACCCAGGGATTGAACCTGGGTCTCCTGCATTGTAGGCAGATCCTTTATCGTCTGAGCCACCAGGGAAGTCTAAATTCCAATTAGTCAGTTTAATACAATTCTAATTTTCACTGCATTCTGGGCTTGTCAATATGTGTTATGTGATTGTCTTTGATAATTCTGATTACAAAATGCACTGTGACCAATAATTAGACAAAGTCAATGTTATAATTAGAGAAAGGCAATGTTACCAGTACATTACCACAAAGATGACTACTATTAATACTACTACTTCTGCTACTACCTGTCACTTATTCTGTAAATACTACCCACCTCAGTTCAGTTCAGTTCAGTTACTCAGTTGTGTCCAACTCTGCAACCCCATGGACTGCTGCACACCAGGCTTCCCTGTCCATCACCAACTCCTGGAGCTTGCTCAAACTCATGTCCACTGAGTCAGTGATCCCATCCAACCACCTCATCCTATTGGCCCCTTCTCCTCCTGCCTTCAGTCTTTCCCAGCATCAGTTTCTAATGAGTCGGCGCTTTGCATCAGGTGGCCAAAGTATTGGAGTTTTAGCTTCATCATCAGTCCTTCCAATGAATATTCAGGACTGAGATTTCCTTTATGATTGACTAGTTTGATATCCTTGCAGTCCAAGGGACTCTCAAGAGTCTTCTCTAATACCACAGTTCAAAAGCATTAGTTCTTCATGCCCCACCTGATTCTAGACAATTTAAATTTCTGCTTTCTATTTCTCACTAGTATAGGAAAAATTTTACTTAATTCAGGGCTTCCCTGGTGGCTCAAACAGTAAAGAATCTGCCTGCAATGCAGGAGACCTGGGTTCGATCCCAGGGTTAGGAAGTTCTCTTGAAGAAGGAAATGGCAACCTACTCCAGTATTCTTGCCTGGAAAATCCCATGGACAGAGGAGCCTGGCAGGCTAGAGTCCATGGGGTTGCAAAGATTCAGACATGGCTGAATGACTAACAGCTTCAGTTACTTAATTCACTGATAAGAAAACTGAGGTATAAAGTTAAGTACTTGCCAAAAATCAGTTGGCCTGCAAGTAACAAAGCTGGATTTGAAGTCAGATGTATCTGATTTCAAAACCCATTCCCTCTATGTGCAGAGTTGTCATCTGAGGGAGCAACATGATTGATAATTGTGTTGAAGCCTCAAAGGGTGACATTACCCTGGGCATTAGTCCCCTAACTTAGGACCATATTGCATGGTGTGAAAGAGTGGCATTATCCCAGGCATTAATTCCCTAATTTAGGACCTGGTTGCATGGTGTGAACTCAACTTTGTGAAGTCTTCTCAGTGTTTTTATGCAGATAAGATGGGTTATATGATAGGTAAGTTTGACAAGATATGATAAGATTGATAAGATTGAATAGATATGATAATAAGATTGGTTAATGCAGATAAGATTGGTTATATAAATGTATTAATTTATTGGAAGAGGGATATATTTTATTCCACAGTCACACTATTCATTGTCATCATCATGTTCTTTCTTACATCAGATTGCCAGGGACATCAAATCAGTAATCAGAATGTGGTGTGGTGATCCAAGAATCTGAGCAAAGTGAGACACTCAATCTGGCCTGTTTCTCCCCCAAACTGAAGGTTTCAATGACCCCCTCTCCCAACTTCTTCCTCCCAATGCACATACATACTCACAATATTAAACAGCTTCGGGGTTAACTGGAGACCTCTTTTGCAAAGGTCTTGTGTATCTGTTCACCATAGTCAGCTAAATTCTTTTTCTTAGTGTTGGGGGAGTTTGTAATTTCTTCCATTTTGTCTCATCACAACAAAAATTTGAAGCGATGGATGGACCAGTGTTACAGCCCTGTGTAATTTCCTCTGAAGGACCAGTGTTACAGCTCAGTTTTACTTAGAAAGCAAAGCAAAATAAATCCTCGAGGCATGAGGGTGAGCAGACCCAAAACACACGAAGAGAAGAGAAGTCCCCAGCCCAGTTTTGGCTCCTCTCTTTATATGTTTTTTCTCCTTACCCTGAACCTGCCCTATTGTAAACTGGGCTATTCAGGGGAGCTTCTTGTTTTACCTCAGGTTCTCACTCAAGTCCTCGGACCTTCCTTTGTTCTATTTTCGTGGGCTTTACCCTTCTTTGTCTGTTAGCCACTGCTGGCGCCACCCCGGACCTCGGACGTGGGGTAGCTCCTCTTGGCCGCAGCCCTTGACCTTGGGCGAGGGGTAGCTCCTCTCAGCCACACTTCTGCACGGTCCTTCACAGCCGGCGTGCTTCTGCCACGCAGTCTGTCGCAGCCGACACGCTTCTGCTGCGTGGTCCGTCGCACCTCGTGTGAAGAGTTGACTCATTGGAAAAGACTCTGATGCTGGGAGGGATTGGCAGCAGGAGGAGAAGGGGACGACAGAGGATGAGATGGATGAATGGCATCACCGACTTGATGGACGTGAGTTTGAGTGAACTCTGGAAGTTGGTGATGGACAGGGAGGCCTGGCCGTGCTGCAATTCATAGGGTCGCAAAGAGTCAGACTGAGCTACTGAACTGAACTGTACTGAACTGATCCTGGACTCCTTTTTTTCTATCCTATCTACCTAATATTAGAATTTATTTTTCAGACTTCAGGTTAGCTACATTCTTCTAAAATGAAGTATTCTATTCCAAACCAAGATCTATACAGTTAGAAATTAAATTATTATTTTTTAGTTTAAATCCCATTTCCTGCAGGCATCTCAGATGCCTGTCGCCAGAATTGGAAGTTGAGTGTTTCAGAAACCTGTTAAGAACCAATTTAGTATGCCAATGTTACCTTTTACACATGGGTTTTAATTCATTTCCAGATTCTTTAAAAAGTTTTTAAAAATACTCTACTGTTATAGTCATGGTTAAGCATAAAAATTAAAGTTGAATTAAATTCATCTCACAGACTTACCCATTAGAGATTAGGATAATCATAAAGAAGGAGCCATCTTTATTCACATTTCCTGGGGTAAAAAATAGAAATAGTCTTATTAAATCTATTTTTACAAATTTATATCTAGTTTGAGAAGAATTTAGAAACAAATTTGAGATTAATACTCTAAATACTATTTTAACTAATGGAAATTTATTGAGTATCCATTCAGTTATATCTACTCTAGGCTGTCCACTCTGCTAGGTAATTGGGATATAGTGTCTAACAGTAACGATACGTTCCTTAACTTCAAGGAGCAAACAGTCTGAGGAAAATATAAGCAGGTAAATTGGCAATTTTAATAGAATGTAATAATTGTCCAAATAGAGGAGTAACTTCCCAAAGGAAGTGATCTCTAATGGAGAGTAAGGGATGAGAAGGCATAAGTTACATGTGGCTGGGGAGGATGAGTGTGAATGAGAGAGAAAAGGCCAGTATCAAAAAAAAAAAAAAAAAAAAAAAGAACACATTATTTGTAGTACTATTGACAAGCCATTTGGCCACTGTTCACAAAGATAGGGCACAAAGAGGGCAGATAAGGCTGTGGATTGAGAAGATGAAACAGATATTGAGCTGCCATGGTGTGTAAAATTGGTGATTTGTGGTAGATAGGTTAAACAAAGCTGGAGATGAATAAAGAGAAATATATTAGAAATAGATTTGAGAATTATAGATTGATCAATGAAATTATCAGATTGGTTTATGTCTCTCCCTCCATTCTTGTCTCATTGTAAAAAAATTTAACAATGCTCTAAAGGGTTTAAAGCAACAAACAAGTTACAGCTCAGTTCAGCTCAAGTAGACAGATTGTTTATTAGACAGACACTCCCAAGACATGGGAGCAGGCCAACCCCAAAGGAGTTGTCCTCCCCTCCATCCCTCTTGGCTCCCCCTCTTTTTATACTTCCCATTTCCTCTTTTTGGTTGTGCCCTGTACAAAATAGGATTTGTATCCACCACCAGTCAGTTAAAGGGAATGCAAATGGGCATACATTCAAAGCAAGTCATATAACAGAAGGCTTTGTTCTGTATGACTTCCCATAATTCAGTCTGTTATAATCAGATGTATATATGTGTAGAATATTTATGAACCCTTAATAGGCTCCTAGCTCCTAGGTTAATTGGAAAAGTCCCTGTGGTTAGTTTATATCCACTGTGTGCCTAGGATTCGGTGCTGGAGTTGGAGAAGTCTCTGTGGTTATTTTTTGTAGCTTGTCTGTGAGCTCTCCTGGGTGTGTCTGGCATGGGACTTAGAGATCAGCTTCCATCCTTTTCAGCTAAGCCACCACACCTTGTTCATGCCTAACTTCCTAACTAACAAAGTGAAATTCAAAGGGGACATATAGAAATGTAAGGACTTGTTATATTTTCAACATGTGAAGCATTCTAGAGGAAAGGAAAAACTGTCACAGGTCTTACTTTTGACAAATATATGTTAGGGATGTTAAATGAGAGATCAACCAAAAAATTTAGTGCCAAAGTGGGTGTTCTGAGAGAAGTTTTAAGAATATAGAAATTTGTATGGATTGAAACTATCATGGAAGAATTTTTGAGGAATATATATGTGTGTATGTGTGTGTAATGTCCAAACTGGAGTATATTAAAATATCATTTTGACCAAGAACATGCCAAAATAAGTTAAGTATGAACATAATATTATTAATTTTGTCTCCAGGAAGGTTTTGGCTGGATTTAACAAATAATACTCAGCAAAAGCTCCTAGTATTTACTTTCAAACAGCAACTAGCTTAACCTTCATAAACTGTGCTGAAATTTTAACACTTTAAAGTTGTACATAGTGGTCACATTCTGTGCAAGTGTGTTGTATATTCCTCATCACAATTCAAACTCTTAAATCATGTGCACATTTTCTACAGCAATAAATGAAGAGTTAAAAGCCTAAATTGATAAATCTAAAGTAGTAGTATTCTTTTTTTTTACTTTTATATTGCTTTAAACATGTTTTTTCAGAATTTTATAGTATGTTGTAGACTGCTATCTTCTAAATTAATAAAGCATATCATGGCAGTTAGCCATATTTGTTGTATTTTGTCACATTAACTTTCATTCTAAAGTTTCTTTCTCTCAAAAAAAATTCTGGCCTTTGCATAGTCACAACTTAATGAGTGCTTGGATGCTTGAAAGAAAATCTTATAAAATAACAAAACATGTAAATTATAATTATAGTGACTGTTAATAGCAAAGTAACGATGAGTTTTAGCTTGCTCATCATCTGCTTCACCAGAGTTTGTTCGCAATTCAGAGCCTGAATGATTATTTAAAAATATGCATCTTAGAATCCCTCTATGTTTGGCCCTCTGATAAGTCTTTTTATCAGAACCTGAATAGAGCAGGGGAGGGGAGAACAGAGCATGGTAGAAGAGGGAAAACAGGATGCAATAAGGGCAGAGAGATAAGAGGGTAGATTATATCATGTAGGGCTTTGTTGACCATTACAAGGACTGGTTTTACTCAGAATGAGATGGAAAACCATTAAAGTATTCTGATTGTCAAAGGAGCGAACATAGAGGGATCCCAGAATATCTAACTCTTAAGGCTCATTCAGGCTCTGAGCTGAGAATAGACTCCAGAGGAGAACTAGTAGAAGCAGAAAAAGTGGTGAGTTTGCTACAAAAGTAATGAAGGCATTCCAGCCGTGGTGGTTTCTTTGATATTTCCCCAAATGCCAAACACATTTCCACATTACCTGTTCCCTTTGCCTATGACGCTTTTCCCTATATAACTGCATAGTTTCTCCGTTACCTCCTTTAGATCTCTGCTCAAATGTGATTTCTCACTGAATACTCTCAATGGATACCTTTCCTATGCCTTTTCTCTAATTTGCTTTTTCTTCTTAGCACTTACTACCATCTGACCTGTTGTTTGATTTCCTTGTTTCTCTATCTTTATTTATTGCTTGTCTGTCCTCACAGGAATAGATGATTCATGAATATAAGGATTTCCATCTCTCTCTCTTTTCTTTCATGGCTGAATCTCTACTACAAACAATAGTGTTTAGTACATACTAGACATTCAGTAAATATTTGTGAAATGAATCAACAAATTTCACTGCAATCACTCCAAAGTATTTCTTACTCAGAGCATAGTGCACCAAAGGATGGCAGGCATTTCCAGTTAAAATAAAAGGGGACAGTAATGTGGCATCAAAATGGTTTGTAACCAGTTTGGTCCACTGTTTTGAAACTGTGAGATTCTTTATTATTTTTTAATTAAAATACTTATCTTTTTCTTGGACTGTGTTTAGCCACAGTTCCAAGTTCGTAAGAGTTATGAAAACTGCCATTACTGCTGGTTCTTCTGTAGCAGCTTGTTATTTAGTTGCTCAGTCCTGTTGGACTCTTTGCAGCCCCATGGACTGTAGCTTACCAGGCTCCTCTCTCCTTGGGATTTTCCAGGCAAGAATACTGAAGTGGGTTGCCTATTCCTTCTCCAGGGATCTTCCCAACCTGCGTATTGAACCTCTGTCTCCTGCATTGGCAAGGAGATTCTTTATCACTGAGTCACCAGGGAAGCCCTTAGTTGAAATATTTATGTAAATGAAAATTATTTATATAAAATGAGAATTTATTAATATTTTCATTATTAAGATGTTTAAAATTTGTATAATTCAAATGTATATAATTAAATTCTACACATGTGATCTGCTGTAAGATTTTCTCCTTTTAATTTTTGCTTTAAAGAATACTTTTTCTATAAAGAAATTTAAGCAAAAAAGCACACTAACACAATGAAAACAAAAACTTCTATCTTAATAGGAACATAGTGGAGAAAATAGGAGCAAGGAAAGAAAAACAGAACACAACACACACTGGTAAAGGAAAAAGAAAAATACAGGCACTTTCATGTGGTAATATGCTAGCAGAATACTCAAAGCATGTGTATAGATACCATTTTCTTTCAGTTAGTTTTAGCCATGGACTTTGCTTTATAGATTTATTTTAAGTTTGTAATTGGCACTACCTAAAAATATACACTGCAGAATCACAATGTTTGTCCCTTTTTTATTTTATTTTATTTTTTTGAAAAAAACACTGATCTCAAACTCTGCTTGTAATTTATCTACTGTGGAATCAGTAGTGTTGCTTGGAGAAGTCAGGGAGAGGCTGGTCACCACTCTCCACCTGGTCCTGTAATTTATAAGCTCCTGGCATGTTGCCCCATACTTCAGTCTGTTTCCTCAATACTTATGATTTATTAGTTACATCCCATTTTGATACAAGACAGGGAATGTGCACCTATGGTCTTCAATGAATCTTCAGTCCATTTACTGTCCTTAAGAAACTGATGCAGGGAAGACTAGGGAAGTGGAATAGTTTCTTATTCACATTCATGCAGACCTTAGTTCTCTTAAAATAAAAGTTCAATGTTAGTATATCTGTTACATCTGGTTGTTAATGTCTCTTAAGAACATGGGGAACATAATGAGATGAGATATTTCTTAGGGAAACCAAAGATATTGTCCAATTGTTTTAGCAGAGTGCACTTCATGTCTTCAAAACCTGAATAGGTTTCACTTTCTCTGTGGGCTTTCCTCAACTTCTCAGACAAAATTGTGTATTCCATTCACAGTGCTCCCATTGAAGTTGTTCATATGTGTTCTTATAGCACATAACATATCACATAACAATTTATGTAATTTGTTTATTTCAATCTTCTCTATTCCCAGCAAATAGCACAGTTTCTGCTATGCATTAGGATTTCTATTCATCTATCCTGTGTTTAAAATGTAAGTTTTAAATTCACAGTGCTATATTTTACATTCTTACATTTCTCATCACTGAAGGGGAATTGGAATTCTTACATTTTATTTTGACAAACTATTCTGTGTACAGTTTGGTTGTCCAATAGACCCAAGAAGGCACATTTGAATTTAATTTCATTAGCTAGAATCCATAATGGGAATATAAAAATTACTCAACACGTATTGTTGTCTGCAACAAGTGCCACACTAGTACCGAAGAGTCATACCTAGTGGAATGGAAAAGCCTTTTTCCAAAGCCAATAGCATGTTAAAGATCATGCTTTCGAGCAAAATATACAGCTGGCACTATCAAACCTTCACTATCTTGCTTCTGACTGAATTGTTTTTAGGTTTCTGGATTGTGTGTGTGTGTGTGTGTGTGTGTGTGTGTGTGTGTGTGTGTGTAATCCTAAGTGCTCATTCAAAATTGGACTGCTCTTTCCTGAAGATATTTTTTCTAACTCTTTTAGCTATTAATATCAAGAAGATAACAACTAGTTAGTTAATTACAGTGTCAAGACCCAAGATAGTCATTTCCTTGGGTTAATTTATTACATACCATAGAATGTAGGTATGATTTATTAGGACCAGAGTTTACAGGACCAGAATGCTTCCTGTAAGGAATGTTTGGAAAGGTATTTAGCAGCCTGACGGTATCCCTGCTGGCATATATGTAGAGTTGTGACTCTTATCTCCTGATTATTGTATTCACTGATATAAAATCCAGTCTTGTCCACATTATGAATATAACTCCTCAGTCTTTCTAACCCCATGAAACCTTAGAAGTTGAGCTAAAACTTTCCATTGTGAAGTTATTTAGAAATTACTAAGTTGTTAATATATTGTTTCTCTTGATATATTTAATTTGCAAAAAAATGTTTCAAACCATAGTAAATCCTCTCACATTTTAACAACTCACCTAAAATGCCACAATTTCCCAAAAATCAGTTCTAGTGTGCTTTACAGTATATGTAACTATTGAGTACCTAGCATGTACATTTTTATACAGTTTGAGGATGAAAGCATGAAGATTTTCCCTGAATTGAAATTGTGACATTATATACATTGACCAAAGAGAAGGCCACCATTGCAGTCTCAGTGGACTCTCGGGGCCTGAAGTCTACTCCCTTTCTCTTCCAGAGTATAGTTGAGAGATGAGAATAAGAAGATAATGCTTAGCTGATGAAGGGACTAGGGACTTTCCTTATTAGATTTTGTTTTTGTTTATTTGTTCTTTAGAAACATGGAAGGGTTCTTTTATGATTTCTGCAGAACTAGAAAGGTACTAGTCAAAATGGCCCTTCACCAATTATTTATTGGTTAATTAGATCATATACAATTGTTCTTTATCACCAGTAAGAAGGAAAGAAGTGGGGAAATTAAAAGTAACTTGGGTTTGAAATAGCTGGGAAAATCTCATATTTACCACTGCCATTTCAAACTCACTTCCCTTGTGGCTCAGATGGTAAAGAATCTGCCTTTAATGCAGGAGGCCCGGGTTCAATCCCTGGGTTGGGAACATCCCTTAGAGAAGGAAATGGCAACCCACTCCAGTATTCTTGCCTGGAGAATTCCATGGACAGAATAGCCTAGCAGGCTATTCCATGGGGTCTCAGAGTCAGATACAACTGAGTGGCTAACACACACACACTTTTCAAACTCAGTCATAGGAACTAAGAAAATATCAGAGAATTGGGACTATGTATGTTACCCAAAGGACAGAGATTCTGAGAGACCAAAACATTCCCTTATTTTTACTAAGGCTCCTTTATAGTGCTTCTCTAAGTGTGAGAAACGGCTTTCAATTCAAGTTTAGAGCAGAATCAGCACATCATACCAGAAATTTTTTTGTAATAAATGACAAACAATTATTATTGACTGTATTTGTGGAGATGAGCCTTGGAAACAGTTCTTAAAGTTTTTAGGACTTCTTTTTTTTTTTCTTTTTTAAATTTTAAAATCTTTAATTCTTACATGCGTTCCCAAACATGAACCCCCCTCCCACCTCCCTCCCCACAACATCTCTCTGGGTCATCCCCATGCACCAGCCCCAAGCATGCTGCACCCTGCGTCAGACATGGACTGGCGATTCAATTCTTACATGATAGTATACATGTTAGAATTCCCATTCTCCCAAATCATCCCACCCTCTCCCTCTCCCTCTGAGTCCAAAAGTCCATTATACACATCTGTGTCTTTTTTCCTGTCTTGCATACAGGGTTGTCCTTGCCATCTTCCTAAATTCCATATATATGTGTTAGTATACTGTATTGGTGTTTTTCTTTCTGGCTTACTTCACTCTGTATAATTGGCTCCAGTTTCATCCATCTCATCAGCACTGATTCAAATGAATTCTTTTTAATGGCTGAGTAATACTCCATTGTGTATATGTACCACAGCTTTCTTATCCATCCCTCCTACACTGTTGGTGGGAATGCAAACTAGTACAGCCACTATGGAGAACAGTGTGGAGATTCCTTAAAAAATTGCAAATAGAACTACCTTATGACCCAGCAATCCCACTGCTGGGCATACACACCGAGGAAACCAGAATTGAAAGAGACACATGTACCCCAATGTTCATCACAGCACTGTTTATAATAGCCAGGACATGGAAACAACCTAGATGTCCATCAGCAGATGAAAGGACTTCTTGAATTCAAAGAGAAATATGGTAACCACCCTGTTAACCCCACCTGAAAAAAATCATTTAAATGAAAAGTTGTATGTTACATTTTGAAAAACAAATATTATTGGTTATGGAGAATTTAAATGGGAATAAATAGCTATCATCTATCTTCAGAACAATTTTTATTTCATATATACAATGAATGCAAATCAGTAATCCTGCTTAAATGACAAGATTTGCTTAATGCAGATTTTATTTTTCCTAATGTAATTGCATGTTTTATTTCAATATGTTAACTTAGCTAACATAGTCTTCACGCATTCATTATATTAATACTTACCTCTAAAAATGTATTTTTTATATGCTTTAAAAATTTTTGCTTACTATAACATTTGAATCATTTCATTTAGTGGTAGAGAACACTCAATAGCGTGGAAATAACCCTAATATTTAAGAAACTATGTGTCCCTTATTTGCTTTATTATCCTTCCATTTAAAAATGTTAGCGAGATGGTACTCACGCTAAAGTAATACAGGAAAACACATGAGGAAGAAGTTGTCTGCTCCCATCTTCTGCTTTCATTCTTCCCCAGTCCCAGGAGAGAACTTTACTAATTGCATGCTTAATCTAAAACTATTTTAGATGAAAGATATTGTATTTTAATCTTTGAATAGGAAACATGTTTTGAACATCCTTAATATCATTTTTTCACTGAATTTTAAAATAATGAATCACATCTAAAAATGACAACATAATGTATTTTTATACTCTTATGTCACTTTCTTTGTATGTTTGTTTTATAGTAGTCATTATAGTATATGTGGAATTTAAATCTGACTTCACTTATCACATTTTAAATCACACAGATTTTTTCAAGTAAATTTATTACTCTGGTTTTAGGATACTAAAAAGGGCTTCCCCTGTGGCTCAGCTGGTAAAGAATCCGCCTGCAATGAGGGAGACCTGGGTTCAATCCCTGGGTTGGGAAGATTCCCTGGAGAAGGTAAAGGCTATCCACTCCAGTATTCTGGCCTGGAGAATTCCATGGACTGTATAGTCCATAGGGTCGCGAAGAGTTGGACAGGACTGAGCGACTTTCACTTTCACTTAGGATACTAGACTATTAAGTCCACAGAATCAGAGATGACTTTTTTTTTTTAATTTTTTTTTTTTTAATTTTAAAATCTTTAATTCTTACATGCGTTCCCAAACATGAACCCCCCTCCCACCTCCCTCCCCACAACATCTCTCTGGGTCATCCCCATGCACCTGCCCCAAGCAAGCTGCACCCTACATCAGACATGGACTGGCGATTCAATTCTTACATGACAGTATACATGTTAGAATTCCCATTCTCCCAAATCATCCCACCCTCTCCCTCTCCCTCTGAGTCCAAAAGTCCATTATACACATCTGTGTCTTTTTTCCTGTCTTGCATACAGGGTCGTCATTGCCATCTTCCTAAATTCCATATATATGTGTTAGTATACTGTGAAAACCCGCTTAGCCTATATGTCTGTACTGTTGTAACATAAACAGCTTCAATTTTTTTTTTAAGTTTAAAATAACCTAAAAACCATAATAACAAAACAAACCAACAACCAACACAAATATCAACAGCAACAACAAAATATTTCTTTAAACCTGAGTCACTGCTGGCTATCCTTGTATTTTTCTACCTCCCTTTATAGCCATATCATTAAAGTCTTGTCTTACCTCTTTCTCAAGCTCTTAATTACCCAAAGTAGTAAATTTTTGTTATTCATCTTAACTCTCTTTGACACAATACTACTGAGATTTTTTCTTGGAGCTATCCCCTCCCTATTCTTCCATGCTGCCACCTTCTGTGAATGTCCCTTTTGCCTTTGCTGGTGCTCCATGATTTCTGGACTTAAGTTTGCTTTTCTTATTAATTTATATCTCTTACCTGGATAAATTCTTTTGTCTGTGATTTAAAATATCAATCCCATGACTACAAATGTATCTAGCTCCTTAGTGGACTTCTTTCCTGATATCCCATAGATATACTGAATTCATCATGTACAAAAGTTCACCAACATACACAAAGCAACTCCTCTTTCTATAATTTTTATTTTTTATCTCCTCTTCATCCATCATTTTAGTCCAAGTTCTCACCACCTTCTAATTGAAATACTACAATAATCTTCTCTAGGTCTTTCTCCCTTTAGGAAGCCAGGGCTATAATCCATTCCCTATATAACTGCCTTAATGGGTTTTTCAAATATGACTGTATTTTTCACCTTAAAATGCTACAATGGATTTCCAGTGCCTGTGTGATAAAATCTGAATTTCGTAGAACAGCATATAGAGCCACTGGTTATTTTAACTGTGTCAGTCCATATGTGTTTGCATTTTAGTGGTTTCCTTGGCCTGG
This sequence comes from Capra hircus, assembly GCF_001704415.2. NCBI lineage: Eukaryota > Metazoa > Chordata > Mammalia > Artiodactyla > Bovidae > Capra > Capra hircus. The sequence goes on along the minus strand of NC_030821.1, from coordinate 30,274,729 downwards.
AATCTCTTTCTCATATATTTTTATTAGCATTGGAATCACTTCTTTGAGTCAGACTAAGGATGACTTACTGCATGAAGTTGTCCCTGACATTATTTTCTTATTGATACTTTAAAATGTATAGATTCCTCATTTTGGCCATCCCAGGCAATTGCACAAACTTATATCACATTACAGATTGCATACTCATACATGTACCAGTTTCCCTGTCTATCTCTCCTCTAGACTACATATTACTTTAGGACAAGGGCTTATCCTAAAAACCTAAATAACATAGTACCTTGTGTGTCTTTAAGTATTATTGTTGGTAATATTATTTATAATGAATAAATAAACAGCACAGTAGACCCTCAATAGCTGTATATGGAAGGAAGAAACCATGAAAGGACGATGTTGGATTATAGGAATTCCTTCACACTTTTTCACCGGAAATTTTATATTTGATTAAAAAAAATGCTTTGAACTTATAGAATGAGTCTGCATGGCAATAATGATTACTGTGATTTTTCATAGTAAAAAAAATGAATATAGAAAATGCATTAAAATGAATTTTAAGGCAAAAAATATCAAATCACAAATTAAATTCTTCTACTGGAAATATTTTAATACAGTTGATTTATACATAATTTTAACAAGCACTAATTTGTTCTTGGTTATATACACAAATTATATTTAGAGAGTCTAGAAAGAGAAAGCCAGTTATCACTATTGTCTAAGAATAGCAAAGGGAAGAAAAAAAAACTGACTTTATACAAGTAATACTAATGGTTCTCATATTTTCAGTGTTGTCATAAGGAAATTAATAACTTTTTACACTTTAATTTTCACTTCTTTCTAAAATCCAAACATTAATACCAATTTCAGAAAAAAAATCTGATAAAAATTTTCTAAAAAACAAATGTGTTATTAATACTGCCAAGTCATGAAGGAATATTAGATGTGTTCCTAAATATATTAAATCTCATTAACACATTTTATTATATTTTACATTTTATATGCTCTTTTCAAAAAATTTTATTATATCTGAAATTGGTGTATATCTCACATTCAATGACTACCATAGTTTATTGGTAACATGTTTTCTTTTCTTAGAATCATGTAAAATAATGATGACTCTTGCAATTAATGGTGTTTTAATTTGATGAAATACAGTAGAAATTAGATTTGAAACAAAATGAGCTCAATTAGATAATAAAAAGTAAAAAAAATAAAAATAGATAAATCCATATATTTGACACAAAATATTGATTGATTTGAATATAGCAGTTTGAATCTTCCCACACTCTCTTCTATGAACATAATCACATATTACCATTATTTTTCCTCTAGTAATAATTAAACATATGGAAGTATATTAATGCTGCACCTTTCTTAACACTTCATATGTTTAGGATTAAAACCTTTCTAAGGTTTTTTTTTTTTCTTTTGAATAATATAAGTTGAGTTTATTTTAAACACTTTCACGAGGCATTTTTAAAATAACCCATGATGCTTTCAAAATGAGATTCAATTGCATTGCAAATTCCTTTTTTTTTATGAGAATGAGTCTTAATATAATGAAAAGTTATTTATTTTTGTTTGTTTTTTATTTATTTTAATTGGAGGCTAATTACAATATTGTGGTGGTTTTTGCCATTCTCAAAAATAATTGTGAACTTCTCTATTCATAGACATTTTCAAATTTCCCATTCAAATTACTGAAAAATATTTTACCAGTTTATCTGAAAATATATAACGGTATGCACACATTAGACACCACCAGATTTTGTTGTTTTGTTTATTTTTAATACCCCAGTAATGGAGATAAATGATGCATAGGCTGTACTGTTTTTTTTGTAAGAAAAACTTGAAATTCAATGGGTATCCTAGTTCTACTGAATTCCACACTGTAGCTGTAACTCTTATCACCTGAATTCAGTACACATATCTCTCCTACCCCAATCCAAACAAAGCCACATTCACTGACATATTTTCAATTCAGCAAAGAGTTTAATATTGATAATGCAAATAGATTTGTTAATTTGTAGGTTTAAATTTTTAAAAGGTATTTTATATGAGTAGGACTTGCTTTTCATAAAATAAAGGAATCATAATAAGCAGAATGTAGACTAGAGATTGCATAGAACATAATTATATTCTATAAAGAGAATGAGAGACTATTCTCTAGAATAATGTTTTCCCAATATACTGCTAAATTGTGTAATGTTTTCATATTATTAATTCATCTGATTTAAAGATAATCATTCAGTTAAAATCAGAAGAGATATTATCACCTAATTAATAGTGATTATTTGACATTGATTATTTTGTAGAAAACTCATAATAACAAGATGGCACTAGTGGTAAAGAATCTGCCTGCCGATGCAGGAGACACAAGAGATACGGGTTCAGTCCTTGGAATGGGAAGATCCCCTGGAGTGGAGCACTTGTCAACCTGTTCCAGTATTCCTGCCTGAAAAACTCCATGGACAGGAGCCTGGAAGGCCACAGTCCTTGGGATCACAGAGTCAGACATGACTGAGCAACTGAGCCTGCACACGTATATTAACAAATTTAGGCTTTATAAGTTAGTGACATTAGTTATCAAAAACATATATTCATTCTATACCAAATAATGAAAAAAGAAAAAAAGGTGCTGAGCTTACATTAAGGTAGGGAAAATTGTGCTTTCTTCACTTCCACAAAATATTGCAGACCCTGAACTTTGATGCAATAGTTTTCTAACTCAAAATCTCAAAACAAAAATTTTATGAATGTAGTGTAGCTCATTCAGTCTTCTCCTCTATTCTTCATCTTCTACCACCCACTTACGGACACTCTCCTTTCATACATACCTCAGAAAAAATATACCCCCCCCCCATCATACCAGGTAAACAACAGAGACCTTACCTCTAAATTAACATTGCATGCATGCTCAGTCACTTCAGTTGTGTCTGACTCTTTGTGACCTTATGGACTGTAGCCCACCAGGCTCTCCTCTGTCCGTGGGAATTCTCCAGGAAAGAATACTGGAGTGGGTTGCCATGCCCTCCCCTAAGGGAACCTTCCAACCCGAGGATAGAACACACTTATCTTATGGCTCCTGCATTGGCAGGTGGGTTTTTTACCACAATCTTTCTCATACTGTATCTTTCAGTTCTCAGAACCTTTTATGGGCACCTCATTATGTTTTCAGACCCATTCCTTCTGTGTAGGCTATTCTTTCTCCCAACCCACCTTCTGCCATCACTAATTTCAATTCTTCAGGGAAGTCTTGACTGTACTCAAAAAAAAAAAAAAAAAATCAGGGCTTCCAACTATCTGTTTTCACATACTGTATGTTTATTTGGATAATTACAAAGTAAACATCTTTCTTTCTGCTAGAAAGTAAATTATATGAGGAGCTGCAACATGCTACCTCCTATGCCCAGTATATAATAAAGATTTCATAAATGTTATCAAATGAATTGATCAGTTTTTCAAAATCGGAACATATTATCTGCTTCTAGCCGTTTCAAATATTTTAGTGTACATTACCTACCAATATACTCTGTTAAGCTTGCATTTATTATAGCAAATGTTTCATATATATATGTGTGTGTGTATATATATATATATAGGCTTTCTTGATTGCTCAGCAAGTGAAAAATGAGGCACAGGAGAATCAAATTTGATCCCTGGGTCTGCAAGATCCCTGGAGAAGGAAATGGCTACCACTCCAGTATTACCGTTCATGGGGTTCTCAAGGCAAGAATACTGAAGTGGTTTGCTGTTCCCTTCTCCAGTGGACCACATTTTGTCAGAACTCTCCAACATGACCTGTCTGTCTTGAATACCCTTACATGGCATGCCTCATAGTTTCATTAAGTCAGACAAGGCTGTGGCCCATGTAATCAGATTGGTTAGTGTTCTGTGATTGTGGTTTTCATTTTGTCTGGCCTCTGATGGATAAGGTTAAAAGGCTTGGGAAAGCTTACTGATGGGAGATACTAGCAGTTGGGCAAACTGGATCTTGTTCTGACCATGGTAGTACCATGCTCCATAAATCTTTAGTCTTCTGCTGATGGGTGAGGCTGTGTTTCCTCCCTGAGGCCAAACTACAGTGGGAGTAATGGCTGTAATGGTTCTGTTCGGTTCAGTTCAGTCACTCAGTCTTGCCGACTCTGCAACCCCATAGACTGCAGCATGGCAAGCTTCCCTATTCATCACCAACTCCCAGAGCTTCCTCAAACTCATGTCCATCGAGTCGGTGATGCCATCCAACCATCTCATCCTGTCAACCCCTTCTCCTCCTGCCTTCAATCTTTACCAGCATTAGGGTCTTTTCCAATGAGTCAGTTCTTCACATCAGGTGGACAAAATATTGGAGTTTTAGCTTCAGCATCAGTCCTTCTAATGAAAACTCAGGATTGATATCCTTTAGGATGGACTGGTTGGATCTCCTTGCAGTCCAAGTTATGCTTAAGAGTCGTCTCCAACACTGCAGTTCAAAATCATCAATTCTTCGGCACTCAGCTTTCTTTAAGGTCCAACTCTCACATTCATACATGACTACTGGAAAAACCATAGCTTTGACTAGATGGACCTTTGTTGGCAAAAGAATGTCTCTGCTTTTTAATACACTGTCTAGGTTGGTCACTACTTTTCTTCCAAGGAGCAAGCGTCTTTTAATTTCATGGCTGCAGTCACCATCTGCAGTGATTTTGGAGCCTCCTAAAAATAAAGTCTCTCATGGTTTCCATTGTTGGTAATGGTGACCTCCTGTTTCCATTGGCTATAATGGTGACCTCCTTCAAAAGGACTTATGCCAGCATGTTGTGGTTCCCTGGACTATTGTATTCAGGGGCCTCTACCCTGTAGCAGGCCACTGCTGGCCCATGCCTCCCCTGGAGAGTCTTGGACACACACAGGCAAGTCTGGCTCAATCTCTTGTGGGGTCATTGCTGCTTTCTCCTGGCACTTGGTGAGCACAAGGGGTTTTTTTTTTTTTTTTTGTGCCTCCAAGAGTCTGTTTCCCAAGTCCAATGCAAGTTCTGTAATCAAATCCCACTGGCCTTCAAAGTCAAATTCCCTGGGGGTTCTCCGTCCCTTTACCAGATCCCCAGGTTTGGAAATCTGTTGTGGGCCCTAGGACTTTTGCAACAGTGTAAGAACTTCTTTGCTCTAATTGTTCTCCAGTTTGTGGGTTGTCTGCTCAACAGCTCTATGGTGGGTTTAATGGTGACCTCCTCCAAGAGGACTTAAGCCACATGCCATACGTCAAGGTCTGCTGCTGCCAGAGTCCCTGTTCCTATGGCAGGCCACTGCTGACCCATGCCTCCACAGGAGACACTCAAACACTCAAAGGCAGGTCTTGCTCAGTCTCTTGTGGTGTCCCTGGGTCCTGGTGCACACAAGGTTTTGTTTGTACCCTCCAAGCATCTCTGGAAGGTATGTGGTTTGATTCTAAGCGTGATTTTACCCTTCCTCCCATTTTGTTGGGGCCTTTCCTTTGCCCTTGGATGCAAGGTATCATTTTTTGGTGGGATCCAACATTCTCCTGCAGATGATTATTCAGCAGCTAGTTGCAATTTTGGAGTTCTTGCAGGAGAAGATGAGCGCACATCCTTCTACTCCACCATCTTGTCCATGGAAGAAAATAGGAAAAACCACTAAGCCATTCAGGTATGACCTAAATCAAATCCCTTACAATTATACAGTAGAAGTAACAAATAGGTTCAAATAGATTCACGGGATTAGATCTGATAGACAGAGTGTCTGAAGAACTATGGGCTGAACAACAGCAACAACCAGTATTCTTGCCTGAATAGAGGAACCTAGCAGGCTACAATCCAATGGATTCCAAAGAGCTGGACATGATTTAGTAGCTATTATCTTATATATGTAATTCATCATAGCACCTGACTGAAACCGTAGCATTGCACTGATGCAGTAAGTCACAGATTTGTTTGTTCCATGACAGCTGCACATCTATACATGTCATTATGATGTGAGATTACTATTTTTCAGCTCATCTTTTTTCAACTCAACTTGGATTTTATAGTTTCCCTTACTCAAACTCTTCTTTACTGTGTGGTTAGCTTTTTTGTCTTTTTTTTTTTTTTAAATAACCTTACCTTCCTGGAATTAAATAGCCATTCTCCTCTCTTAAGGTTAGCGGTTCTGCTGCTAGATTCTCTTGTCAGTTAATTGTAATGTATCTTGAGAATATTCAATAACAATTTGCCAATAATATGCCTTGTAAAAACGTGCGTGATAGTTACATCATATATAATGAAAAATATCATAGTTTAAGTATTTTTCCTGGACATTCATGAACACTGCAGCCAGGACTATTTATGGGAATTATACCTGATAATTCAATGTAATACTGTTTGATTTATTTCTTACACTATCACAGCCACCTGATGCTGGAAAGAACTGTAACAGTATTATTTCTTATTCAGTCATTTTCTTCTTTATTTGGACCCTAAAAAAGCATCCCTTGGGACTAGAGGTTGTGCTTACAAGTGGGGAAAGCAAAATGTACAAAGGCTTGGAATGTGAGACTGTAGCAAAGGGCCAATAGCTGAGGATAGGCAAATTACAAAGTCCAGGGGAAGTAATGGTGGGTAATAGCTAGAAAGGCAAGGGTAACATTTTAAATGGCCTTATGTGACATTCTGTGGATTTGATTTGCTGATGTTGAGTATTTGTTAGGCATAAAGTACAGGATTAGATTTACATTTGGAAAATATCACTGCATTAGCTTAGTACGCAACAGACATAGAAATATGTTCATTGCTAGACTTGAAGTGAAAGTGAAAGTCGCTCAGTCATGTCCGATTTTTGCGACCCCAAAATCAAAGATGAGATTCCATGTAAAAAGTTTATTAACCACATAACTTCTGGGGTTTAGCACTGTGGCTAAATAAGTTCCTCCTTTACTTATTGTTAGTAGAACATTTTATTTTATTAAAACTCATAAAAATTAAATTTGTTTGCTTTTAGCACATTCTGAACAGATTTTCATCTTTGTATGTTTAAGATGTTTCCATGATATGAGATCATCATTCCAAGCATTAATAATTATGTTTAATAGAATGCAGATTTATACATTATATGTATTCTGACTACCAGGATATGCCCCAGCTTGCGCAAAATAATGCTTTTAATTTTTAATATAATGCCTTTAAATAGTGTGTGCATCAAAGTATAAATTAAAAAACGATCTAGCTCAGTTTATCTGGAATAGTCTTAATTTACAACTGCTCTGTGGGATAGTTATTAATAATCCCTCATTTCACACTAAAAAGTGATTTTGATCTGAAAGAGAAATTATGTGTTCACCCCTTTAATACCATGGACAATGACAGATAAATAAATCTCAGCTCTGATACACACCATTTGTCCAGTTTTAGCAAGGAAGCTCAGTTTGATGTCTTCATCTATAAAACTGGAGAAAATAAGTTTTACTTTGTAGATTTGTTACAAAACATAAATGCAGAATTGGCTTTATGGATGTGAAATCCATGCAGTCCCACAGTAGGGGCTTCATGCTGAGAAGGGCCATGCTTAGTTTAATGTTCTATTGATCTCTTGAAATTCTTAACATGTTTTCAACAAGTACAGTGCATTTCAAGTTTGTTCTGGGCCCACAGTTTATAATGAGTCCTGACTAAATGAGAAATGTGCTAATTTAATTCAGATTTTCTTCCTTTATTCTTCTGTTCTGGTTTCAGTCCTGATTGTTATTTCACCAAATTTGTAGCTATTTTACAATGGAAATGTCATGGACATATTAAATAAATAAGAATAGAAAAAAGTTTTGAGCGAACATGAGGATTATAGCCTGGAGACAAGCCTCTCAGATAACTTAAAGAATTGCTCCAAAGAAGCATAGTTTTTAGTACAGTTTTATGTCCTTTCAGAACAAAGAAAAAAAAAATCAAACAAGTTAGGAATACATCATTTCAAGGCTTCAAAAAAAAAAAATCGCCATGTGTATAGTGAGTCAGAATGTCATCTGCACCTGTGAAGGGAGTCTTATAAATCAAAGGAGTACCAACATCGGGATCTCAGGAAAGGAGACTTTTAATATTTGTTTTTAACATGGGTATTCTTTACTTCTGGTCAGTGTAACTTATTTTTTTAATTATTGAAGCAGATGTGCAATATATTTTTGGTAAACTACAAACAGGCTGTTTTAATTGGCATAAAATTCAAGTTAAATCATGAATTAGCTGGAATGATTTCCCTATACTTCAATATGTAAAAATGTCTTCCATTAGAACCAACTGAAATATTGAAATATGACCAAAGCAATTTATTTTTCATATAAAAGGAAACTCTCCTTTAAATTCTATACTAAAAACCAATGTTTAGATTAGAGGTCACTTAATACCTATTCTGTCTAGTCAAGGCTATGGTTTTTCCAGTGGTCATGTATGGATGTGAGTTGGTCTGTGAAGAAAGCTGAGTGCTGAAGAATTGATGCTTTTGAACTGTGATGTTGGCGAAGACTCTTGAGAGTCCCTTGGACTGCAAGGAGATCCAACCAGTCCATTCTGAAGGAGATCAGCCCTGGGATTTCTTTGGAGGGAATGATGCTAAAGCTGAAACTCCAGTACTTTGGCCACCTCATGCGAAGAGTTGACTCATTGGAAAAGACTCTGATGCTGGGAGGGATTGGGGGCAGGAGGAGAAGGGGACGACCAGGATGAGATGGCTGGATGGCATCACTGACTCAATGGATATGAGTCTGAGTGAACTCTGGGAGTTGGTGATGGACAGGGAGGCCTGGCATGCTGCAATTCATGGGGTCTCAGAGAGTCGGACATGACTGAGCGACTGAACTGAATTGAACCATGATATGTTCAGTTAACATAATTTTAATATCATAAATAATTCTCCAAAATTAAGAAGAGACTGTTGGTTTTCACACCTAAATGCCTTTCTATCACACTGGGGCTATATATATATATATATATATATATATATATAAAATAAACTATTTTTCTTTATATACAGCATGATGCCACCATTATACTTATACATAAAATATTCATATTGATAGCTTTAATTTACTGAGTTCTTGTGCCCGACTCTTTGTAACCCATGGACTCTAGCCACCGTAGATTCTTCCATCCCTTGAATTCTCCAGACAAGAACCCTAGAGTGGATACCCATCCCCTACTCCAGCATGTCTTCCCAACCCAGGGATCAAATCTGGGTCTTCTTCATTGCAGGCAGATTCTGGTCTGAGCCACCAGGGAAGACCTGGTATGCCAGTTCTCTGCTAAATGCTCTACATGTATTATTTACGTATAATAGCACACACACAAACATCCCTTGAAGAGGGTATTATTATTTCCACTGTAATAATACCAGTTTTGAGGCTTATAGAGAAAAATTACTTGAAAAAACCATATAGATAAAAGATAGAGCTTAATTTTAAAACTAACCTCTGAATATCAAAGCTTCGGCTATAAATGAGTGTTTCAGTATTTTGCAAGCTATTATATTTTCAGACCTCCATGATTCTATAGAATCATAACATAACATAATTTAAAACTGTCTGCATTCCCTAATAAATAATCTAACTAATAAACATATATGTATATTCTGGATCTTCTGTATTATCTGAGAACATTTATCATACCCCATGAGCATGCCTAGATTCCAATAAGCTAGTGAGGAGGAAAGCAGGCAGATTTAAAATAGAAATGATCAGGGACAAGGCAAGGATGTCCACTCTTGCCACTTTTATTAAACATAGTTTTGGAAGTCCTAACCATAATAATCAGAGAGGAAAAAGAAATAAAAGGAATCCAAATTGGAAAATAAGAAGTAAAACCGTTGTTGTTTGCAGATGGCATGATACAGTACATAGAAAATCCTTAAGATGCTACCAGAACATTACTAGAGCTTATCAATGAATCTGGTAAAGTTGCAACATGCAAAATTAATACATAGAAATTTCTTGCATTGCTATACACTAACAATCAGCATCAAAAATAATAAAATACCTAGAAATAAAACTATGTAAGGAAACAAAAGACCTGTACTCAGGAAACTATAAGATACTGATGAAAGAAATCAGAGCTGACACAAACAGATGGAAGGGTATACCGTGTTCTTGAACTGGAATAATTAGTACTGTCAAAACGACCATACCATCCAAGGCAATCCATAGATTCAGTGCAATCCCTATCAAGATAACAATGGCATTTTTTGCAGAATTAGAACAAAAAATGTTCACAATTTGTTTGGAAGCACAAGAGACCCAAGTAGCCAAAGCAATCTTGAGAAAGAAAAACAGAGGTGGGAGAATCAGGCTCCCTGATTTCAGAATGTAGTACAAGGTGGCAATAATTAAACAGCATGGTACTGGCACAAAAACAGAAATATAGATCAATGGAACAGAGCAGAAAGTCCATAGACAAACTCAAGCTCCTCTGATCACCTAAACTTTGACAAAGAATGAAGGAATATACAATGAAGAAAAGTCATTTCAATAACTGATGCTGGGAAAGCTGACCACTACATGTATAAAATAAAGCAAAAATGAAAATAGAACACTCCCTAACACCATACACAGAAGTAAACTCAAAATGGATTAAAGCCTTAAATGTAAGACTGGAGATAAAACTCTTAGAGGAAAATACAGCACACTCTCTGGCATAAGTCACAGGAAGATCTTTTTCAATCCTCCTCCTAGAGTAGTGAAAATAAAAATATATAAATAAACAAATGTGACCTAATTAAGCGTAAAAGCTTTTGTACAGCAGGTTCAGTTCAGTTCAGTCACTCAGTCATGTCCGACTCTTTGCAACCCCATGAATCGCAGCACGCCAGGCCTCCCACTCTATCACCATATCCTGAAGTTCACTCAAACTCATGTCCATCAAGTTGGTAGCAAAGGAAACCTTAAATAAAACAAAACAACCCAAAGATGATATAAAACATTTGCAAAGGAGGTGACCAACAAAGGATTAATCTTCAAAATACACAAACAGCTCATTCAGCTCAATATCAAAGCAAACCAATCAGAAAATGGGTGGGAGATCTAAATATGCATTTCTCCAAGAAGACATGCAAATGACCAAAAGCACATGAAAAGATGCCCATCACTAATCATCAGTGAAATGCAATACAAAACTACAATGAGATATTGCCTCACACTAGTCAGAATGACCATCATCAAAAAATCTGCAAACAATAAATGCTGGAGAAGTGTGGAGAAAAGAGAACCCTCCTACAATGTTGGTGGGACATTGGTACAACTATTGTTGGTACAACTATTATGAAGAACACTATGGAGATTCCTTAACAAACTAAATGTAGAGCTACCATATGATCCTGTAATCCCACTCCTAGGCAGATATCTCAAGAAATCCATAATTTGAAAAGATACATGCACCCCAGTGTTCATTGCAGCACTATTTGCGATAGCCGAGACTTGGGAACAACCTAAGTGTCTATCAGCGGATGAATGGATAGAGAAAATATGATACATACATACAATGGAATATCACTCAGCCATAAAAAGTAAAGAAATAATGCCATTTGCAGCAACATGGGTAGACCTAGAGATTATCATACTGAGTAAAGTAATCAGACAGGGAAATGATATAGCTTATGTGTGGAATCTAAAAAAAATGATATGGATAACTTATTTGCAAAATAGAAATAGAGTCACAGATGTAAAAAATAAATTTATGATTACTGTGGGGAAAGTGAAATTGAAGTGTAGTGAAAGTCACTCAAGTTTGTCTGACTCTTTGCAACCCCATGGACTATACAGTCCATGGAATTCTCCAGGCTAGAATACTTGCATGGGTAGCCATTCCCTTCTCTAAGGGATCTTCCTGACCCAGGGTTTGAACCCAGGTCTCCCACATGGCAGGCAGATTCTTTACCAGCTGAGACACAAGGGAAGCCCACTGAGGGTAAAAGAGGGTATAAATTAGGAGACTGAGATTAACATATACATACTACTAACTGTTTGCAGTGCAGAAGATGCAGGAGTCACAGGTTCAATCCCTAGGTCAGGAAGATCCCCTGGGGAAGGAAATGCCAACTCACTCCAGTATTCTTTCTGAGAAAATCCCATGGAGAGAGGAGCCTGGCAGGCTACAGTCCATAGGATCGCAAAGAGTCAGACATGCCTGAGTGACAGTACAGCACAGCAGAATGGGAAAATAATCTAAAACAGAGTGTGTGTGTATATATATATATATGTATATATATATATGTATATATATATATGACTCAATTTGCTGTACAGCAGAAATTAACACAACATTTTAAGTCAAGTACACTCCAGTGAATTTTTTAAAAAAATAAAATAGAAATGATTTTTTCCCACTAAGTGAAAAATGTATTATGTTATGGTGTCCTATACTGATGAGTTTCTCAGTAATTCAGATGATAAGCGGTGAGGGCAAATTGAATTATTACACAGCATGATCCTTTGGTTGGTAAGATCCCCTAGAGAAGGGAATGGAAACCCACTCTTGTATTCTTGCCTGGAGAATTCTGTGGACAGAGGAGCCTGACAGGCTACAGTCCATGGGGTCGCAGAATTGGACATGACTGAGCAACTAACACTTCACTTTTCATAGTGTAATTAAAAGCATAACAATCTCTACAAGTTTGTGCCCTATCAGCTGGTTCCATATTCGTGTTGTGAAGGACAATTTAGTTTCAAGGAAACAAAATCTTCTGCTACATAAGATATATACTTTAAATCAATATCAGGAGTCTATGAAGTTTTTTGTTTTTCTTTTACCTTAAAAGTACCTTGAAGGAGCTTTACTAGGTGACATGTCATGTGACTAGTTGATTGTTAGCATCACATCACTAGTTTTATTATTTTTTTCTATGTTGATGTTATACTGACTACTCCCTCTTGATCATTTTCAGTTCCTCATTAGCCTTTTTCTTCTGCCAGATTATTGTTAATGTTTTAGCATTTAAAAAGTAAAGCAATTCATCATCTTTCACCTTGTTGTGTATTTGTTGTATACTCCCTATGACTCTTCCCATGAATCATTAATTTAAAAATCTTATTTCTAAAAAGTAATAACCTTGAATAATATGACTCTCCCTGGCCTATGAAATGGTAATATGAAGCAAGTTATTAGATAAGATAGAAAGCTGAGTTCATTGAATTTCTGATGCCTAAAGAGCATGTTTGGGAATTATAAAGACTCATTTGATTTTGCAGTATTACTACAGTCTTTTTAAAGTAATATATTAAAATTAAATTTTAAAAAAATGAGAAATTCATAATTCTCTTTAAGTGGTTAGACACTAAAATTTCGCAAAGTTAGTCCTGGAGAGTTAGCAGTATCGTGTGCTGATTAGAGAGTGCCTTAATCCATTCTATCTTTGAAACTAGGAAAATTGATAGAATTTCCAAAGATGCCCAAACCTCTGCCATTATTGATTGGTTTGTGGGTTTTATCTATTATATTCATTTTCAAAGACACTGTAGACTTTATTCTACTTTTTGTTACTGAAGTTCTTGAATCATACAAATACTGACTAGTGGGAGGAAAAAGGCGCAAGTTCAAAAAAAGGTAAAAATGAAAAGATTAAGAATCATTGTAAAAAACTGATTACTTTTTAAAAATTTAAAGTAAATAGATTTTAAAATAGTAAATTAGTTAGAGATCTACAAACTTAAAATGCATCCTGCAAATATCTTGCTCTCATTCTTTTTCCATGCTGTCCCTTCATCCAAGGCTGGAAAATACTGAAACTATTGTGTATTTCTATTTATGTACAAGTGTTCTGTACAAGGGCAGTAGTTTAGTAGTTCCTTCTTCCCATCTATTGTTTGAGAGGGAATCAGTCATCTTCAACACAGAACCATTCTGTACATTTTGTTCATGTTAAACTCTAGTTAAAGTAAAATACATCTACACTTACATACTTTACATTACTTTAAATGATAATGCTTTCTATTAAACTGTGTTTTTTCAATATTCTGTTTTACCTGCAGCTGAATGTGGTGCATCTGCAACAAATAATGAAGGCATTTTGCTCTCTCCAAATTATCCACTGAACTATGAAAACAACCATGAATGCATTTATAGTATTCAGGTTCAAGCAGGAAAGGGAATCAATATTTCAGCCAGAACATTTCATTTAGCACAAGGAGATGTTCTTAAGGTAAGTGAACTCAGAATATTTATATTTTGATCATTTTAATCAGTAAGTATTCATTAATGTGTGTATATAATCGACTATAAATTTATTTTGCCATTCATAGGTTTAAATTACACATTATTTATCTATGAAACATAATCAACCCATAAATGGTAATTTTTTTATTTTTATTTTGATGTTTTTTAAGTAACTTATTTAACTCTGTTGATACAAGGAAAACTCTATGCATTTATGACTATGGAAATTTTATAATTTATGAATAAATCAAACTAACAATATCTATACATTATTTAAGAAAAATATACTGTGTCAATAATAAACATTGAAGTAATTTTTTAAAATTTATTTTAAAAATTTGAAATGATCACATTTAAAGATATAAATAAGGGAAATTTGCTGGTGGTCCAGTGGTTAGGACCTGGTACATTAATTGCTGTGGCCCCAGATTCTGTCTCTGACCAGGTAACTAAAATCCTGTAGACTGCAAGGTGTGGCCAAAAATTTGTTTGAAAATGATATAGTAAATATATATTTAATATGTATTGATCCATGTTTTGCAAATTAAATATTTTGATAAATATAGTTGATATTCATTATTGGAATAATGGTAAACACTTCTATAAAATCACGTATAAATATTTTTTAAATGATCACATATATTTTTCTCATCATCAAAATGTCCTTAATCCAGCTAAGAAATTTAAGATATTCTATTTTCACTAATTTTGAAAAAAAAAATTGTGATATCCCAGATTGGGGTTGGGGATTTTTATTGAAGTGGTGATTTTAACATTATAAATTATGTCCTTTTAAAAAGAATATTAATTTGGTGATAATTGTTTGTTGTCTAGCACAAACAGTTCTGTATGCTTGCAGCATTTGTGTAGGTATGGGAAAGATTTCCTTCAGTACACCTGGATGTATGCAATTTTATTATTAAAGCCATTATTGGTTTTTGTGCTTTTGCCCTATAGGCAACAAAACTTCACTTTGTATATAATATCTTCAATTTCTAGCTCATTTTTTGGGTTTTCCTGTTAAAAATAAATTTATTTGCTAAATTGGAGTCAAATTGAGATTAATGGAAACCTTGTACTTAAAAGTAAGCCAGTGCTTTTTCTTTTCTTTTCTTTTTTTCCTGGCTAACTATGGGGAAAAAAAAAATGTAACAAGACATAGATCAGAAGTATGAGTGTAGCTACTAATCTGTATCACATAAGTAACAATAATAAACATGCATTTATAAGTTAAAAGTCACAAAATGCTTCCCCCTGTCTACCACCATGCTTCCTAGAATATTTTTCTCCTCTCAATGTTGCTTGAAATTTATATATTAATTTTCCATACTAAATAATGTTTATTACTTGGAAAATCCATTTGGAATAATTGGTGATACCTGTTAAAAAAAATAGTCCTATATGTTTCGCAGAATGCTTTCTGATTAATGTCTTATCATTTGGAATAAGGTCATATGCATTTGTTATGTGTGTTACCTTGAGGAAGAATGGAATTCAGTAATGAGTGACAGTGTGAGGGGATTTGATGGTGAGAGACAAAGGAAGGCAGGAAAACTCAATTTCAAGCTCTGTAGTGGATTTCATTAAATAGTGATTTTTCTTTCATGAGTGAAAGAATAAAAGTATATATTCCCATAATTTTTTTTATTTTTATCTTTCTTAGAATGAATATGTTTTCCAAAGTTGAAAAGATTATTTACTAAATATTAACCTGAAAGCATAACAATTCAATCATCCTCCTACTAATAGGTTAATGTGGGATTTATTCTAAATTATTATTTTAAAATGACTGGTAAGTCACTCTATAGAGACCATTGGGGATGGGCTTTTAAACACTGTTTGTCTTCATGGTCTCTCCACCAGTATAAAATGTAAAATGCCTATATGTTATTCTCAATAATCCCAAGAACAACTATCAGTTCAAAGATACCTATTGACTCAGGCACAGTTAGGCATGCACAGGTACACAGTGTACTTTGCAGTGGGCAAATGATTAATTCTCAGAGATTGGTAAAGCCAGAGTCCTCTCAGGATGGAAGGTAATTTGCCTAACTGCAAACTAACGCAACATTCAGAAAACTAGGATCATGGCATCCAGTCCCATCCCTTTGTCAGGGGAGGGTGTAATTTCCTCAGTTCTGTATTGTCACAACAAAAATTTGAAGTGATGGACCAGCATTACAGCCTTCAGACAGACCTTGGACTGACAGACTGTGTCACAGCTCTTGGACAGATCAGTGTTACAGATCCATGTTACAGTTCAGTTTTATTTGGAAAATATATCCTTGAGGCATGAGGGCATGCCTACCCAAAAGACGTGAAGAGTAGAGAGAGATCTAAGAGACAGAGAGAGAGCAAGAGAAAGACAGTGAGAGAGTAAGAGACAGAGAGACAGAGAGTGAGAAAGAGACAGAGAGAGAGCAAGAGAAAGACAGAGAGACATAGAGAGAGAGAGAGAGAGAGATAGAAAGAGAGTGAGAGACAGAGAGAGAGAGAGAGCAAGAGAAAGACAGTGAGAGACAGAGTGAGAGACAGAGAGACAGAGAGTGAGAAAGAGACAGAGAGAGAGAGAGTGAGAGACAGAGAGAGAGACAGAGAGACAGAGACAGAGAGACAGAGAGTGAGAAAGAGACAGAGAGAGGGAGAGAGACCTGGCCCTTTGGCTCCTCTTTTTATATATATCTTCTCCCCCACCCACCAGGCCTGCCCTATGTAAATTGGGCTAGCCAGGAGTGCTGTTTGTTCTACCTGAGGTCCTCACTCCGGTCCTGAGACTTTCCTTTCTATATTTTGCGGGCTTTTCCCTTCCTTGTCTTTTAGCCACCACCATTCTGGACTCCTTTTTCCTATTCTAACCACCAAACAACTTCATGACAAATAGATGGGGAAACAGTGGAAACAGTGACAGACTTTATTTTCTTGGGCTCCAAAATCACTACAGATGATGACTGCAGCCATGAAATGAAAAGATGTTTGCTCCTTGGAAGAAAAACTATGACCAACCTAGACAGCACATTGAAAACCAGAGATATTACCTTGCCGACAAAGGCCCTTCTAGACAAAGCTATGGTTTTTTTCAGTAGTCATGTATTAATGTGAAACCTGGACCCTAAAGAAATCTGGACCATATGCTAAAGAACTGATGATTTTGAAGTGTGTTGTTGGAGAAGACTGTTGAGAGTCCCTTAGACTGCAAGAAGATCCAACCAGTCCATCCTAAAGGAGATCAGTCCTGGGTGTTCATTGGAAGGACTGATGTTGAACCTGAAACTCTGATACTTTGGCTACCTGATGCAAAGAACTGACACCTTAGAAAAGACCCTATTGCTGGGAAAGATTGAGGGCAGGAGGATAAGGGACAAGAGAGGAAGAGATGGTTAGATGGCATTACCGACTTGATGGACATAAGTTTTAGGAAGATCTGGGAGTTAGTGATGGACAGGGAAGCCTGGCGTGCTGCAGTCCATGGGGTCACAAAGAATCAGACATGACTGAGAGACTGAGCTGAACTGAACTGAATCCATCAGAGGCCATCTTCACCACAGGACTTTCCAGTATTAAACTTAGTAATCATTTCTTTTGCTCCATTCCAACTAGGACATAGGAAGAAATAAGAAAAACAATTAGCCTATTACTGAACCTTTTATCCCTTGACTGAGAGCAAAGAACAAAACAAATAATAAATGAAGTATGTATTTTAATCTATATCTGTACACACACACACACACACACAACTTTCCTTTCTGAGAACCCATCATCTAAGCTGATTCTCATTTACTCACTCACCCACTCTCTCTCCCCCTCCTCCTTCTTATAAACACCTTAGTTATCTGAATATTTATTGGAAGGAGTGATGCTGAAGCTGAAACTCCAATACTTTGGCCACCTGATGGAAAGAGCTGACTCATTTGAAAAGACCCTGATGCTGGGAAAGATTGAGGGCAGGAGGAGAAGGGGACGACAGAGGATGAGATGGATGGATGGCATCACTGACTCAATGTACATGGGTTTGGGTGAACTCCAGGAGTTGATGATAGACAGGGAGGCCTGGCATTCTGAGGTTCATGGAGTCACAAAGAGTTGGACACGACTGAGCGACTAAACTGAACTGATCTGTAACCAAACTAGTTAAGTTTCAGTAGATCTAGGGAAAATTGGTTTAGTTCATCTCCACCTGGGATTAAGGCCTTTTATAAAGCTCTCCAGATTTTGTGATGACCAGCAAGTTTGGGAATTATGAATATATCTTTGTTTGGTTATAGTACCTTCAGCAGGCAAGAATATTGAACTTCCCAATCCATCACTCAAACTATATAGCTTAATTAATTATTTTAATTAACATTTTTAGGTGGTGTTTATCATATGCAGGCTTTAAACAGTCAATAGTAAGTTGCTCTGCTTGTCAGCTGAATAGGACAAAAATTGAATACTAATCAGAACTATTATTTATGTTTTTGTTATCACTGTATTTGTTTTTATTTTCAGAAAAAAGTTAAGCATTATGTTTAGATAAAGGAATGTAGCAGGGGGACAAAAGATAATCTCTTACTATAGTTGGCATTGTGAAGTTTAAAGACTTATTTCTTATGTAGAAATAGAAAGTGAAATTGAAAGTTGTCTCTGACTCTTTGTGACCCCATAGACTATACAGTCCATGGAATTCTTTAGGCCAGAATACTGGAGTGGGGAGCCTATCCCTTCTCCAGAAGATCTTCCCAGCCCGATAATCAAACCAGGGTCTACTGCATTGCAGGCAGATTCTTTACGAGCTGAGCTACCAGGGAAAATGTCTGCATTTGACAACCAAATCACAGAGTGTTATTATTAGGCCTCACAAAACCCTTCATTTTTTCTCATACTGAAGATCACGGAACTAAAATGGTGTGTGACATGCCAGTCAGCTTTTAGGGTAGAGTTGGGACTTCAACAGAACCACAAAGCTAAGGCTCCTGAAAACCTGACCCTTCATTTCACTCCCAACTCCCTCACTGAAGCACACTAGCTCTTATAATTGACTACACATTATATAACTGTGGTAAAGATATATAAAGATCTGAGTACAAACAAATGTTCTCTTTTGTTACATATTGTCTTTGGAGAGAACATTGTAGATTTGAAATATTTTGAAAAAATTATTTTTTTCTTTTTCAAAATTTGAGATCTAACTCAACTCATTACAAAAATTATATAAATTCTTAATCAACCTATAAAACAAACGGCCAAATTGAAAATTCTAGTATCCATGAGCAGGAATAATTTGAAGGTTTGAATAATTATGCTCATGTACACGTGTAATTTCTCTCTTTTGATGTTACTTTTTTTGCTCTTGGGTCCAGATAACACCTTATTTTCTAATTCATTAGAGTAATGAGTGGGAATATACTTTCTAATACATTTCTTATGACATTAGCAACAACAACAGCTTTGAGTGTCCATAAGCACATAATCACAAGGGTGTGATCACTCACCTAGAGCCAGACATCCTGGAATGTGAAGTTAAGTGGACCTTAGGAAGCATCACTATGAACAAAGCTAGTGGAGGTGATGGAATTCCAGTTGAGCTATTTCAAATCCTGAAAGATGATGCTGTGAAAGTGATGTGCTCAATATGCCAGCAAATTTAGAAAACTCAGCACTGGCCACTGGACTGGAAAGTGTCATTTTTCATTCCAATCCCAAAGAAAGGCAATGCCAAAGAATGTGCAAACTACCACACAGTTGCACTCATGTCACATGCTCACATACTCAAAATTCTCCAAGCCAGGCTTCAGCAATATGTGAACTTTGAACTTCCAGATGTGCAAGCTGGATTTAGAAAAGGCAGTGAAACCAGAAATCAAATTGCCAACATCTGTTTGGTCATCGAAAAAGCAAGGGAGTTCCAGAAAAAATATATATTTCTGCTTTATTGACCTTTCCAAAGCCTTTGACTGTGTGGATCACCACCAACTGTGGAAAATTCTGAAAGAGATGGGAATACCATACCACCTGACCTGCCTCTTGAGAAACCTGTATGCAGGTCAGGAAGCAACAATTAGAGCTGAACATGGAACAACAGGCTGGTTCCAAATAGGAAAAGGAGTACATCAAGGCTGTATATTGTCACTCTGCTTATTTAACTTATATGCAGAGTACATCTTGAGAAACACTGGTCTGGAGGAAGCACAAGCTGGAATCAAGATTGCTGGGAGAAATATCAATACCATCAGATATGCAGATGACACCACCCTTATGGCAGAAAGTGAAGAAGAGCTAAAGAGCCTCTTGAAAGTGAAAGTGGACAGTGAAAAAGTCAACTTAAAGCTCAACATTCAGAAAACTAAGATCATGGCATCCGGTCCCATCACTTCATGGCAAATAGATGGGGAAACAGTGGAAACAGTGACAGACTTTATATTTTGAGCTTCAAAATCACTGCAGATGGTGAATGTAGCCATTTAATTAAAAGACGCTTGTTCTTTGGGAGGAAAGTTATGACCAACTTAGACAGCATATTAAAAAGCTTTACATTACTTTGCCAACAAAGGTCCATCTAGTCAAGGCTATGGTTTTTCCAGTGATCATGTATGGATGTGAGAGTTGGACTGTGAATAAAGCTGAGCGCCGAAGAATTGGTGCTTTTGAACTGTAGTGTTGGAGAAGACTTTTGAGAGTCCCTTGGACTGCAAGGAGATCCAACCAGTCCATCCGAAAAGAGATCAGTCCTGGGTGTTCACTGGAAGGACTGATGCTGAAGCTGAAACTCCAGTACTTTGGCCACCTGATGCAAAGAATGGACTCCTTGGAAAAAACCCTGATGCTGGGAAAGATTGAAAGCGGGATGAGAAGGGGACGACTGAGGATGAGATGGCTGGATGGCATCATCGACTCAATGGACATGAGTTTGAGTAAACTCTGGTTAGTTGGTGATAGACAGGGAAGCCTGGGGTGCTGTAGTCCATGGGATCTCAAAGTGTTGGACAGGACTGAGCAACTGAACTGAACTGAACTGAACTGACTGAAGCAGTTCATAATATAGGGTTTGACCTTTTAAAAATGGGATGGTCTGTACAAATGTCAAACCCCGATTCATTACAAAAGGTTTGATAATTGAAACATGGCAATATTCAAGTTCTCATCTATTCTTATGTAAGACTACCAAATTAATTGCAATTTTATAACAAATTTGTCTTTTCAAAAAGCTTCGTTAATGTTATTAAAGCCTGCAATGCCTTTCACCATATTAATTCTTGAGAAAACCTGAATTCTACATTTCACATAAAAGTAATTCATTATCTGAATTAAGCACTAAATAAGGTGAGACTATTCCTATGGGGGCATGGGAGCGCTCAAGTCCTCTCTGAGCTTCTGTATGTATTACAGTTTCCTTAGCTTTCTAAATTTCTGAAAACTAAAAATAGATATTAAGACATATCTCAAAAATAATAATGTCCTTTAGAAAAAGAAAGCTCAAATAAATAAAAATATACTTAAATATCCTGTTTTTAAATAGAAAATAAAAAGAAGTAATAAACTCAATGTTTCTGTGAGATTCTGATCAAACCTGACATAATCACTCTGTACCATAAATTTGTTTTAAAATGTAAGACACATTTTGTTTGTTTTATTTTCCTATTTGTATGATTGCATTCATATATATTTCAAACATAGTTAGTCTTTGACTGTATATACTGATTTTTCCTTCCTTGTTGCTTTTATGAGTTCATATATATTTGAATACATGAAGTATTTTATTTAGAGGTTAAACAGCATTGACTTGATCATAACTATAAAACTCTTCTCTTTATAAAGCCTTCTAATTAACACTTGCTTTTCATTTTGACCTAAGAATTTATATACACTTCTGAAATTTCATAGCTGAATGATCACACTTCATTTAATTTTGATAATTATACTGGTGCTTCTACATTATTTGTTTTCTGCCTTTTGACTTTACATTGTTAAATAAATGGTAGTTAGCTCTGGTGCTAAATTAGATTCTCCCAGCTGAGTTTAAGATAATTATTTTCATTTGAAAATTCAGCTCCGTTTTCATAAATTCTTCTTCAATGATTATTTAGAAATCATTTCTTAAATAAAGTTTCTTTTGAAAAAAGCAAAAAGGGTGCTTCTGTCTTGAAAAAAATTAATATAAATATGTATCTCCTGTGGCAGACAGTTGGGTTATTTTTGAAATTTTTCTTTGGGTTATATATGTGGAGTGAAATAAGGGTCTCTGCTATTGTTAAGCTCTTTTTATTATTATTGTTATTATTATTATTACCACTGAAAATTTGAGGAAAAAAATTAGGAGAGGCCTTTTTTTAAAGTTAAAAGTATATTTCAATTTCCATTTACTCAATTACAACTACTATTTATTTATATTTCCCCTTTATTTGGTTGTTTTTGACAAACTGAAAGTTCTTAAAATGTATCCACACTTGAAAGCAGAACTAGTTGAATCCAAGAAAACTTATTTATATTTAACATATGAATGAAATTATATGATTGTTAGCAGTAAGAGAAATAAAAGGAAAAAATTCTATGTGGTTGTGTTAGTCACTCAAGTCGTGTCCAACTTTTATGACCCCATGGGCTTTAGCCTGCCAGGTTCCTCTGTCCATGGCATTCTCCAGGCAAGAATACTGGAGTGAGTTGCCATTCCCTTTCCAGGGGCTCTTACTGACCCAGGAAATGAACCCAGGTCTTCTGCATTGTAGAAGGATTCTTTACCATCCTAGCTATCAGGGAAGCCTATTCTATGTGGTTACTTTGACAGTATTAACTACAAATTAGATCCACTGGGTCAGTTGGTTACATGGTTTGATTGTGATTGTGTACCTCCAAACACAGGACTTATAAACTACAGCATATATAGAGTCATAATATAACTGTTTTCAGAAGTCGATTTATGAGCATAATGAACATTTGAAACTCAAACACAAAGGTTGTTTTTCCTGACAAGTAATGTTTCTTTGTCTCTGAATTATTCCTCATGAGTGCCATTCTTAAGAAATGAAAAGTTGACTCTTATGTACTCAGACAAACAAACAAAAATATTCCTGACCTAACAACCTCAACATTTGCTTCGGCTTTGTTGAAGATAAATTCTTGCTGATACCTAACAGAACTATATTTGTATCATAATTAGATTTCAAGAGGGGTTTCTGGTACTGCCATATAATTTTAGGGAATTATCCATACAGCCCTTTATTTAGAAGTCAAATATTCCTTAAATAGTCAACACATTAAAAAAAAATGACAGACCTTTTAAAAATAAAAGGGAGACCAGTAAGATGTTTGCTGTTAGGAATTTAGTGAGCACGTTGAATTGATTTTATGACTCACTTCCTCTCTTTCTCACTCTTATTTCCACCTCCTTTTCATTGGTAAAAAAATAAATAAATAAATTTGTGGAGGCTGGAGGGTTATAGTATGAAGCTTTAGAGTACCACGGGCACAAACGGAGAGAGCAGGAAATGTCTAGACACTGGAAACTTAACAACGTCTGGGCAGAAAAGTTATAAAATGTTGTTAGAAAAGAATACTAGGGGCTCTGAACAAAGCTACATTTATAAAGCATGTTAAATAAAAGCATTGTTGTCTTTGCAATGTTTAAAACCTGTATCTGTAATAAGATATAAAACTATAAGTTCAGTTCAATTGTTTAGTCGTGTCCGCATCTGCAACCCCATGGACTGTAGCATGCCAGACTTCCCTGTGCATCACCAACTCCCAGAGCTTCCACAAACTCATGTCCATCAAGTTGGTGATGCCATACAAACATCTCATCCTCTGTCGTCCCTTCTCCTCCTGCCTTCAGTCTTTCCCAGCATCAGGGTCATTTCCAATGAGTCAGCTTGTTTCATCAGCTGGCCAAAGTATCAGAGCTTCATCTTCAGCATCGGTACTTCCAATGAATATTCAGGACAGATTTCCTTTGGGATGGACTGGTTTGATCTTCTTGCATTCCAAGGGACTCTCAAGAGTCTTCTCTAACACCACAGTTCAAAAACATCCATTCTAGGGTGCTCAGTTTTGTTTATAGTCCAACTCTCACAACCATACATGACCACTGGAAAAACCATAGCTTTTACTAGGTGGACCTTTGTCAGCAATATAATGTCTGTGCTTTTTAATATGCTGCCTAGGTTGGCCATAGCTTTTCTTCCAAGGAGCAAGCGTCTTTTAATTTCATGGCTACAGTCACCATTTGCGGTGATTTTGGAGCTCAAGAAAATAAAGTCTGTCACTATTTCCATTGTTTCCCCATCTATTTGCCATGAAGTAATGGGACTGGATGCCATGATCTTAGTTCTTGAATGATGAGTTTTAAGCCAGCTTTTTACTCTCCTCATTCGCTTTCATAAAGAGTCTCTTTAGTTCCTCTTCACTTTCTGCCATAAGGGTGATGTCATCTGCGTATCTGAGGTTATTGATATTTCTCTCAACAATCTTGATATGATAATGCAATTTGTGTACCAAAAACAGAAACTAGGGAAAGAAAGGGAAGAAAGCAAAGACAGACAGATTGACTTTGTAGAACTTGACTGACCTATTAGTAGAACTTAAAATTTAAGATTTTAATAGAAGATATAAAAAGAGATTAGTTACTGCTGAAAATTTAATTGTTAATATGAAAGTTCCAGTGGAAGAAAAGCCATAATATAGAGGGAATAGAGATAAATTTCAGAAGAAAAATATGTAAAAGAATTACAATGCAATTTGGAGACTGAATATGTAAATAATAGGCATTCAAAATGGACATAAAATAATAAAATATACAGGGAATAATTAAATAAACCAGAACTCAAGAACATTTCCTTGGATTGACGAATACCTGAATCCATAGATCAAAAAACTCACTATTTTATTTGAATAAATTAGATTATGAAATATAGTAATTTTTTTCTAATTTACTTTGCCAACATAAACATATCTAAAACCTTATAGGGATAATTTGATAAAAATAAAAAAGTTATACATCAGCTTTTAGTTACAAATTTTAGAAAACATTATAAATAGGTAATCAAATTAAATCCAACAATTTAGCACAAGAAACATATATCATACAAATTAATGTAGTGATAATAAAACTTCCATCATGTACCATCTAAGTATCATCTCTTAGATGACGTGAACATAATGAATACCACTTTGGGGGAATATTGGTGCTTTGGCAAGATCACCAGATTAGAAGTTTAGTGACATAAATTTTACTCTTATGATAGGTCAGAAGTAAGACAATTTTGGCAAAATACAAGTAACTTTCAGAAGTATTTTCAACTTTTTCTATTTGTTATCATTTGCAGAAGAAGCCCCCAGATTCAACTTCATAAAACTAAGTACTGTGGAATGAGATTTGTCAGTTAGAGTTGGTCTTTGTAGGTCAACAAATCATCATCATATCCAAGGTTTTATCAACTCTAAGAACTAATTTTCACACCATTGGGAGTAATAGCTACCACACTAAAAATACATGCCTTAAAAAAGAATGGCAATATGCATTGTTGACAAATCCTCAGTTTAATTACTGTACACTTTTTGGAAAATAATTTGACAATATGGCTACATTTGAGCACCCAAATTCAATGTATTAAATGTATGAAACCTTTCTTGCTGAAATACAAGTACCAAAGAGAAATATGAGATAATATGTAAAAGGTGTTTTTTTCAGGATCACTTTTAGTGACAAAAATGTTTGTTAATATAGGAATGTTAATTGTTAATATAGAAATGGTAAGGCAAGTTGTGATAGTGTAACTGGATGAAATATTACCCAGTTCTCAAAAGCAAGAATTTATATCTACTGACGTGAAGAAATGTCTATAATGCTTTGATAAGATAAAGCAAATTAGAGGACAGTGAGAGGCTACCCTTTCAGAAGAATGGGAATGAGGTAGGGATCTTTGGGAAGGTATCAGTTTTGTTTTGTATTTTTTGCCTTGTTAAATCAGTTTCTAAAAGCATTTAGCACCTTTTTAGCATTTTTAAAGTATCAAAAATTAAATAAGTTAAAAGGTGTGGATAAATAGAATGTACAAAGAAGCAAGTATATTTTATATTAATCATGTTATTAGAAAACCAGGTGTTTGGTGCCCTTGAGAAAGTTCAGAACAACAACCAACCAACCAATGCTCAATTTTAAATTGTCTGCCATAAAAAAGCATTGTTTTTAAAATAAGAGCAAAAACTTTATAACATGAGTTTGAGTGTTACTTAGTGTCTACTGAACTTGAAATAGGAAAATTATCCATGTGAGTCTTAACTCTCTTACTGTGACATTTGTAAAGTCAATTAATGATATATGCGGTTTTTCTTGGGAAACATGTAATGACATGATTTGGGGAGTGTAATTGCTCATTTTCTTCATAAATATAAATACATGCTCAGAATTGTTTATTATTTACACATTTTCATTTTAATTGTAAATATATCTTGCAGATTTATGATGGAAAAGATAAAACAACTCATCTCCTAGGTGCTTTTACTGGTGCGTCTATGCGAGGACTGACACTTAGTAGTACTTCAAACCAGCTCTGGCTAGAATTTAATTCTGATTCTGAAGGGACAGATGAAGGCTTTCAACTTGTCTATACCAGTAAGTATTTTGGGAGAAAAAAAAAAAAAAAAGGCCAAACACTGATGCTAAATACTTATTAGTAATTGCAATACACCACATGAAGTAATATTCAACATTTGATTATCAATTTGAAGTTTACAACTCTCTTCCATGTATATAATTTAATTTGACCCTAACAACTTCAAAAATTACAGGTATTTTAGTTATCGCTATTTTATGGTTGAAACAATAGGTTCAGAAAGTTTAAGTAATATGTGACTTTGAACTTATTTATTTATATACTTTAAAATAACAGTATTCTCCCCATGAAATATTTAAGAAGTACAATTAAACTTTTTAATGAATGGGAACCCAGGGCTTGAGTTCCTACCTGTCATTGCAAAACATACGCAATACATGTGTGTTAGTTATAGTTAGTCAGCCCTTAACGATAACTGGATGGTTTCAGATGATTTTACACTGAAGAATAGCTAAGATTTAGTTTGTTTTGCTTTTTTGTTAAATTGTCTTGTTAAAAATAAATTTATATAGAACTATTGTGTTACACTAAAATCAGCTTTCTGACACTTAAACAGGTAGAAGCTCATAGACTGAGAATCACTGAAAACCATAAGTGGATTACATCAATTGTTATATGAACAAAATGAATTTATTTTACCAGTATCATAATAAGATGTAGACTAATTACATCAGTGAGAGTTAAATTGTATTCTTTACTGTTAGAATATTTGAAAAAATCAAATGAGTTCTATGAATTTTATCGAGAAGTCAGGTGAATGAAAATTCTTACAGAAATTGCAAAATTGAAAAGGTTATAGCATCAAAGATATTCACATGGGATTCAAAAGGTAATTGGAATCAAATTATTGTTTGTGAAAATACAGTCAAGAGACATAATACTGAGATATGATTCTTTCTCCTTGTTTATTTCAAGTTTTTTTTTCCTAACCTGTGCTAGAATTGTTACATCATTAACACAAGTTAAATTAACAAAGTGATGTTCAATACATACTTTTAAACCCTGAGAACTGTTGTATATACTGTGATTTCCTGTGAAGTGCTCCCAAAGACAAATGAAAATCCAAGCAAATTGTGTTTACAGATATTGCTGT